>NW_027660041.1:0-31042 GCF_963082525.1 Nesoenas mayeri
ATGTAGGCGTCGTACCCCAGCAGGATCCCGGCCAGGAGCCCGAAAACCTGGGGCATTTGGGGGGGGTCAGACACCCCAAAAAACACCCACAGCCCACACACCCCAAATCCACCCCCTGGAGCCCCAAATTTACACCGCAAACCCCCCAAACCCCAAATTTATATCCCCAAACCCCCCAAATTTACACCGCAAACCCCCCAAAACCCCAAATTTATACCTCCAAATCCCCCCCAAAAAACACCCAAATTTATACCCCCAAACCCCCTCCAAAAAACCCCAAATGTACACCCAACCCCCCAAAAAACCCCCAAATTTATACCCCCAAATCCCCCAAATTTACACTCCAAACCCCCCAAAAAACCCCAAATTTATACCCCCAAATTTATACCCCAAAATCCCCCCAAAAAGCCCAAATTTATACCCCCAAATTCCCCCCAAACCCCAAATTCCTCCCAAACCCCAAATTTATACCCCCAAATTCCTCCCAAACCCCAAATTTATACCCCAAAATCCCCCCCAAAACCCCAAATTTATACCCCCAAATTCCTCCCAAACCCCAAATTTATACCCCCAAATCCCCCCAAAAAACCCCAAATTTATACCCAAATTCCCCCCAAAACCCCAAATTTATACCCCCAAATCCCCCTCCCAAAACCCCGAATTTATACCCAAATCCCCCCAAAACCCCAAAGTTATACCCCAAATTTACACCTAACCCCCCAAATTTACACCCCAACCCCCCCAAACCCCCAAATCCACCCTCCAGACCCCCCTATACCCCCCAATTTACATCCCAAACCCCCCCAAATCCACCCCCCTGTATCCCCAAATTTAAACCCCAAGACCCCCCAAATCCACCCCAGACCCCCAAATCCCCCCCAAAACCCCCTGAACTCCCCCCAATCCCCCCCAGACCCCAATTCCCCCCCCGCACCCCAAATCCCCCCTCACCCCCCCGGCCACGCCGGCCCCGCCGCGCGTCCCGATGAGGACGATGAGGGACGTGATGAGGAAGAGCAGGCACCCGATGACGCAGCGCAGGAAATCCTGGGGGGGGACACACATGGGACACCCCCAAACCCCCCAGGGACACCCCCAGACCTCTGGGGATCCCCCAAACCCCCCCAGGGACCCCTGAACCCTTGGGGATCCCCAGAACCCCCCTGGGACCCCCAAACCCCCTCTGGAACCCACCTGATGGTACAGCCCAGGAAATCCCGGGGGGGGGGGGACACACATGGGACACCCCTAAACCCCCCAGGGACACCCCCAGACCCCTGGGGACTCCCCCAAACCTCCCCAGGGACCCCTGAACCCCTGGGGATCCCCAAAACCCCCCAGGGACCCCCTCAAACCCCCCAGAGGACCCTGAAACCTCCTGGGATCCCCTTCCTGGGGTGGAGGTTATGGGGATTATGGGGGGCTATAGGGGAGATTATGGGGGGCTATAGGGAGTTGTGGGGGGCTATAGGTGGATTCTGGGGGTTATTGGAGCTGTAGGGGGTTATGGGAGCTATAGGGGGAGCTATAGGAGGGTTATGGGGACCATAGAGAGTTATGGGGAGCTATAGGGCACTATAGGGGAATTATGTGATCTGTAGGAGGGTTATAGGGGCTATAGAGGGATTATAGGGGCTATAGGAAGATTATGGGAGCTACAGGAAGCTATAGGAGGTTCATGGGGTCTATAGGGAGTTATGTGTGCCATAGGAGGATTATGTGTGCCATAGTGGGGTTATGGGGGCTATCGGGTTATGGGGGCATTATGTGAGCCATAGGGGGGTGTGGGGGCCATAACGGCTTATAGGGAGATTCTGAGAGGCTCTAGGAGGGTTTTGGGTGCCATAGGGGGTTCTATAGGGGTCCATAGGGTGCCCGCACTCACAGTCCAGCCCCAGTGGATGAAGGAGAGCCGGGGGGCCAGGCCCCCCCCCAGCACCAGTAACACCAGCACGGCGAACACCAGTTCACACACGGCCAGCCCAGTATAGCCCGGCGTATGGGAGGCGCCGTAGCACACCAGCACCAGCACGCACAGCGCCTATGGAAACCGCACCTATAGCATCCATACGGTATCGCCTCCCCGGGGGAACCACGCTGCCCGCCGCCCCCCCATACCGTCCCCTATAGACCACTGCGGTCTCCGCTATAGACCCCTATAAGGTGCCCTATAGGCCCTCACAGGCTCCCTATAGAGCGCCCATAGGATCCCCCATATGGTCTTTACAGCTCCGCCCCCTTTCCTCAGGCTCCGCCCCCTTTCTCCAAGCTCCGCCCCTTTCCTCAGGCTCCGCCCCCAGCCCGCGCGTGGGCGGCGGGACAAAGCGCCACTGTGAGGCGCGCCGGTCGCCATGGCAACGGCACAAACAGCGCAACCCCGCCCTTAAAGGGGCGATGGCTACTGGGTGGGGTCCGCTAGCGGAGGGGGCTCTTAAAGGGGCAACGGCAGGTGGAGGTGGGGGGGGCGAGTCTTAAAGGGACAGGATCCCTCGATTTCCTTAAAGGGGCAGCGCGGCGTTTATGACGTGGGTGAGCGCCACCCGGCCTGGCGCAATAACGGTTGGCACGCGAGGACCCAGGCGTCCGGGCACCGCCCAACAGTTCCCCCCCGCCCCGCCCCACCCCACTCCCCGGGGAAGGGAACCCAGGCGTCCGGGCGCGCCCTCCCCATATTTCAAACCAAGGCTTTGCGCCAATCAGGGAGTAGATCCCTCCCTTAGCCCCGCCCCTCATTAACCCCTTCACTGCCGCTTGTTTCCCAAGGGCGTTGCCCCAAAACGGGATTGGGGTGACGGGGGGGGTGGGGGAGGGAAACCGCACCCGGATGCCTGGGTCCCCCCGACTTGGGGGGGAGGGGGTTTGCATGGAGAGGGGGGATCACCCTCTCGGACGCCTGGGTTCCCACATCCCGCCAGCACGTGTTGGCAGGAAGCCCGCGGACCCAGGCATCCAGGCACCACGCCCTAACGTGGACCCAGGTGTCCGGGCATCCCCCCAAAATATGGACCCAGGTGTCCCCCACAGGAAGACCCAAATGTCCCCCCCCCCACCCAGGGACACCCAATCATCCCCCCACCCATGGGTGCCACAGCTCCCCCGTGCCCCCCCCCCCCACTACAATCGGGTTGATCCCAGGGGTTCCCCCCCTACCCAACTGTGGACCCAGGCATCCGGGCATCCCCAAAAAGCGCACCCAGGGTGTCGCAGGGACACCCCGTCACCCCCCCCCACCCATGGGTGCCACAGCTCCCCCGTGCCCCCCCCCCCACTCCAATCCGGTTGATCCCAGGGGTCCCCCCCCCCCTACCCAACTGTGGACCCAGGCATCCGGGCATCCCCAAAAAGCGCACCCAGGGTGTCGCGGGGACACCCCATCACCCCCCACCCACCCATGGCTGCGTCCCCAGGGGGTTCCCCAATTCCTCCCCGCGGGGGTCTCCACACCCCCCCCCCCCCCCCGGTGCCCCCCCCCTCGGTCCTTACGATCTCTCCGATCAGCACCAGCCCCTTGTGGGTGCGGCTGAAGGCCAAGCAGGCCCTGGGGCAGCTCTGGGACCCGCTGGGCTCCATGACGGGCGGTGGCGGCCGTACCGGGTACGGGGGGGCCCCCCCGCGCCCCGGGGGGGAGCGGGCACCACGGGGCGGGGCCAAACGGCGGGCACAGCCACGCCATTGGGCGGCGGAGGGGAGAGGGGCGTGGCCTGGCGAGAGGGAAACCCCCTGGAGGGGGCGGGGCTGAGAGCGGGGAAGCCCCTTGTGATTGGCAGGGGGCGGGGCTTGGCGCGGGGAAGCCTCGGGGGTCCCGGGGGGCGGGGCTGAGAGTGGGTGGGGTTTAGGATGGGGAACCCCCCTGTGATTGGGGAGAGGGTCGCAGGGGGTGGGGCTGAGAGTGGGCGGGGTTTAGGGCGCCCGTCGGTATTGGGTGATGGTCCGGGTGACGTGACTTAGTGTGGGCGGGGTTGAGGATGGGGGAACCCCCTGTGATTGGGGTGAGGGTCCCGGGGGGGCGTGGCTTGGCATGGGCGGGGTTTAGGACAGGGGATCCCCCCTCTGATTGGGACGAGGGTCTAGGGGGGCGTGGCTTGGCGTGGGCGGGGTTTAGAACGTGGGAAGTTCCCTGTGATTGGTCCCTTAAGGACGCGGGGTTTTTAGGGGGGGGGTCTGGGCGTCCCCAGGGCTGTTTGGGGGGGTCCCCAGGGTGTGTCCCCCCCGTTTTGGGCTGTGACCCCCCCGTGTTTCGGGGTGACTCAACCGGCAGGATGTGGGCAGGGCCCCGGACGCCTGGGTCCCCGCGGGAAATGACTCAGGGGGGCACAGATCTGACTCCTCCTCCCGCTGTGCCAACGGGGCTGCAATTATGGCTCAAAATGGGTCCAAACCCCCAGGTTTTGGCATACTGCTGTTTGTAGTTGTTTTTGCTCTCCCTGAGAGGCTGCAGATGATGAGATATCGACATTAACGCCTCCTGAATACATTGAACTTTACGTTTAGCTATAGGTTTGTGCAGCACGGCTGTAGGTAAGGGCAGCAGCAAACGGTCCTTGGAGCCTAAAGAACGTTTTTAAACGCTTTTAGTTTCTATAGATTATTATCTTATATTGCATATTATAGTATAGTATGTTATAATGTTTTATAGTATGTTGTGTAGTATAGTATTTTATAGTATATTGTATATTATAGTGTTTTATAGTATAATGTACATTAGAGTATATTATGGTATTTTGTACATTATAGTACATTGCAGTATATTGTACATTATAGTACATTTTAGGATATTGTACATTATAGTACATTATAGCATATTGTATATTACGGTACATTATAGCATATTGTGTATTATAGTATATTAGAGCATATTGCGTACTATAGTATATTATAGTATATTGTGTACTATAGCGTAGTATACTGTATTATACCATACTGTATTATAGTATACTGTATTATACTATACTGTATTATACTATACTGTATTATACTATACTATATTATACTATACTATATTATTTTCTACTATGCTATATTATACTATACTATATTATTATATATGCATTATTATATTCTCTGCTATTATGTTATATTGTATTACATTGTTACATTGCACTGTTATGTTGCATTATATAATGTATATTAGTATAGCTCATATGCAATGTGTTTTATATATACATTATATAAAATATCTATATATTGTGAATTGCTATTTGTACATATTACTTACGTGCCATTGACATATTATTGCATTTAGATATTATGTTTAGATATTATTTTTGTATTATGTATTATGTTATATATATTTATATATAATTTATGTATATTATGTGTCTTTATGTATATATATTATATGCTACTATTTATATATGTTATTATTTAGACATACATTGTTGTTCATACATTGTTGTTTATACCTTATTGTTCATACATTATTGTTTCTTTGTTTCTATTGTATTGTATTCTATTGTCGTTTGCTTTGTCTTATTTGTGTTTTAATTGCCTTGGTTTCTTTT
Organism: Nesoenas mayeri; assembly: GCF_963082525.1. NCBI lineage: Eukaryota > Metazoa > Chordata > Aves > Columbiformes > Columbidae > Nesoenas > Nesoenas mayeri. The sequence continues at coordinate 5,502 of NW_027660041.1, forward strand.
GTCCCGCCCCTTTTCCCCGCGGACCAATCAGCGGCCGCCCCGCGCGCAACGCCTGCTGGGACTCGTAGTCCGCCCCCCGCCGCCTCCATTTCCCACAGTGCCCCGCGAAGCGGGCGGGCGGGCGGGCAAACATGGCGGCGAGCGGCGGCGCGGGGGCCGGCAGCGCCGCGGCTCCGGCGGCGCCCGTGTCGTTCGCGTTCAGCCGGAGGGCGGAGCGGCGGCGGCTGCTGGCGGCCGGGCCCTGCGCAGAGCCCGGCGGGGACGACGCGGGTGGCGCCGGGGACACCGATTTCCTCACGGCGGTGGAGGACCGGGAGCTGCTGAGGTGCGCATGCGCGGGGGCGCGGCCTGAGGGGCTGCTGGCTCAGGGCGGGCTCGCGTGGAGGGGCGGGGCTTTCGGTTGGGGGCGTGGTTTAAGGGGAGTTCTCCATAAAAGGCTTGTTGGGGGCGGGGTTTGAAGCGGCGTCTCCCTAAATGGTTCCATCAGGGGCGTGGTTTGAAGTGGGGGCTCTATAAGGTTCGCTTGGGGGCGTGGCTTTCTATTGGGGGTGTGGCTTGAGGCGCGTTCTCCATAAATGGTGTGTTGGGGGCGTGGTTCGAAGCGGGATATCCATAAAAGGTTTGTTGGGGGCGTGGTTTGACGCGGCATCTCCATAAATGGTTCCCTCAGGGGCGTGGTTTGAGGTGGGGGCTCTATAAGGTTCGCTTGGGGGCGGGGCTTTCTATTGGGGGCGTGGTTTGAGGCGCGTTCTCCATAAAAGGTTTGGTGGGGGCGTGGTTTGACGTGGGATCTCCATAAAAGGTTTGCTGGGGGCGTGGTTTGACGCTACATCTCCATAAATGGTTCCCTCAGGGGCGTGGTTTGAGGTGGAGGCTCTATAAGATTCGCTTGGGGGCGTGGCTTTCTATTGGGGGCGTGGTTTGATGTGGGCTCTCCATAAATGGTTGGGGGCGTGGCTTGCGCCGGTGGTGACTCTATATGTAGTTGCACATGGGGGCGTGGTTTAAGGGGTAGTCTCCATTTAAGGTTTGCTTGGGGGCGTGGCTTCAGCCACAGTGTCTCAATATAAGCCCCGGGGGGGCGGGGTTTAAGGGTTTGTAGGCGAGGTCTGTTGGAATATGGGCGTGGCTAACGCGCTGTCCCCGCCCCCCAGCGCCCATCCGGCCCCGCCCCCTCCCAAAGAGCTGATCATCCCCCTGATCCCCCCCCACCGCTGGAGGAACCCGGAGCCCCCCCCTGGAGATGCAGACCACGCCCCCTCCGCCGCTGACCACGCCCCCTCCGCCGTTGACCACGCCCCCTCTGCCGCTGACCACGCCCCCCAAACAGACTCCACCCCCGACGTGGAGGCGCAAGCGGTGCAGGAGCTGCTGCAGGGTGAGCATGGGGGACCCAGGCATCCAGGGGAGGGACCCAGGCGTCCGGGAGAGGACCCAGGCGTCCGGCTGACCCCCCCACCTCCCGTTTGTTTCCCACAGAGGCGCGACAGAGCCAGGAGCGGGGGGAAGGGGACCCCGGGCCCCCCATCTCCATCCCCATGTCTCTGCGGGACCCCGATGGGGCCACACGGCAGCAGCCGGTGAGTGACCCCAATACCCCCCCCCAGGACCCCCAAAACCACCCCCAGGGACCCTAAACTCCCCCTGGGACCCCCAGCCCCCTGGAACCCACAAACCCTCACTGGGACCCCAAAATCCTGCAGGGACCCTCAAACCCTCCCTCAGCCCCATAAGGTCCCCCAAGCCCCATAAGTGCCCCCCAGTTAAATAACTGTCCCCCCAAACCCAGTACATGCCAGGCCCATAACTGCTCCCCCAGCCCCATAAGCGCCCTGCAGCCCCATAAGCGCCGCTTGCCCTATAAAGCCCCATAGTGCCCCCCCGGGTTCCATAAGTGCCCCCTCAGCCCCATAAGTGCCCCCCAGCCCCATAAGCGCCCTGCAGCCCCATAAGCGCCCCTTGCCCTATAAAGCCCTCCCCAGCCCCATAACTACCGCCCAGCCCCATAGTGCCCCCCCCGAGTTCCATAAGTGCCCCCCCAGCCCCATAAGTACCGCCCAGCCCCATAGTGCCCCCTCGGGTTCTGTAACTGCTCCCTGGGTTCCATAACTGCTTCCCCAGCCCCATAGCATCCCCCCGGCCCCATAAGTGCCCCCCCAGCCCCATAAGCGCCCCCCAGCCTCATAAGCGGCCCTGTGCCCCCCAGGACTACTCGGAGGTGCCGGTGGGGGCGTTCGGGCTGGCCATGCTGCGGGGGATGGGCTGGAGCCAGGGGGAGGGCATCGGCCGCACCTTCAAAAAGTGAGACCCAAACTGGGAGCACTGGGACAGACTGGGAGGGACTGGGGGAGGGACTGGGAGCACTGGGAGGGACCTGGGGGGACTAGGGTGAACTGGGATGAACTGGGAGGGATTGGGGAGCACTGGGAGGGATTGGGAGCACTGGGAGGGATTGGGAGCACTGGGAGGAACTGGAGGAGCACTGGGAGGGACTGGGATGGACTGGGAGGGTCCGAGGGGAACTGGGAGCACTGGGAGGGACTTGGGGGCACTGGGATGGACTGGGAGGGACTGGGGTGAACTGGGAGCACTGGGAGGGACTGGGGTGAACTGGGAGCACTGGGAGAGCATTGGGATGGACTGGGAAGGACTGGGGTGAACTGGGAGCACTGTGAGGGACTGGGAGCACTGGGATGGACTGGGAGGGACTGGGGTGAACTGGGAGCACTCGGAGAGCACTGGGATGGACTGGGGTGCACTGGGAGCACTGGGATGGACTGGGAGGGACTGGGAGAGCACTGGGAGCACTGGGATGGACTGGGAGGGACTGGGGTGCACTGGGAGCACTCGGAGAGCACTGGGATGGACTGGGGTGCACTGGGAGCACTGGGATGGACTGGGAGGGACTGGGGTGAACTGGGAGCACTCGGAGAGCACTAGGATGGACTGGGGTGCACTGGGAGCACTGGGATGGACTGGGAGGGACTGGGAGAGCACTGGGAGCACTGGGATGGACTGGGAGGGACTGGGGTGAACTGGGAGCACTGGGATGGACTGGGAGGGACTGGGAGAGCACTGGGAGCACTGGGATGGACTGGGAGGGACTGGGGTGAACTGGGAGCACTCGGAGAGCACTGGGATGGACTGGAGTGAACTGGGAGCACTGGGAGGGACTGGGATGAACTGGGAGCACTGGGAGGGACTGGGGTGAACTGGGAGCACTGGGATGGACTGGGGTGAACTGGGAGCACTGGGAGGGACTGGGATGAACTGGGAGCACTGGGAGGGACTGGGAAGGACTGGGATGAACTGGGAGCACTGGGAGGGCAGCCCGCCCCCCATTTTGGGGTGGAAAACAGCCCTTTTGGGTCCATTCGCAGGGTGGTGAAGCCGCTGGAGCTGCGGGTGCGGCCACGGGGGTTGGGGCTGGGGGCGGAGCCACCCCCGCCCCCGCCCCCTCCGGGCTCCGCCCCGCCCCCTGGCGCCCCGCCCACTTCGGGCTCCGCCCCGCCCCCTCCGAGCTCCGCCCCGCCCCCCCCGGGCTCGGCCCCGCCCCCCGCCGCGGGGGAGGGGCTGCAGGTGGGCGCCCCCGTGCGCATCCAGAGCGGCGCCCATCGCGACACCCTCGGCACGGTGAGAACCCCCCCGTTTTGAGGGGGGGGGGCTCCCAGTATGACCAGTATGGAACTGGGAGGAGGTGCTGACCCCCCCCGCTCTGAACCCCAAAAGGTGGAGGCGCTGGACCCCGAGACGGCGCGCGCCGTGGTGCGACTGCGGGGGGGGGCGGCCGTCACCGTCAGCCAGTACAGCCTGCGCCTGGGTGAGTGCGCACCAGTACAAACCAGTATAAACCAGTTCAGACCAGTTACACCCGCCCAACCCCCCCGAACCCCCGCGGGCCCCAGTGACCCCTCCAGGGTCTCCCCCTAGTGCTCAAACCCACCCCCCCCCAGCTGCAATGAGTGTCCCAGTTCATCCCAGTTCATCCCAGTTCATCCCAGTTCATCCCAGTAACCCTCCCAATAACCCCCCAGTTCATCCCAGTAACCGCCCAGTGACCCCCAGTAACCCCCCCAGGGTCTCCCCCTAGTGCCCAGATCCACCCCCCCAACTGCAATGAGTGTCCCAGTGCTTCCCAGTACATCCCAGTTCAAACCAGTTCATTCCAGTTCATCCCAGTTAGCCCCAGTAACCCTCCCAATAACCCCCCAGTTCATCCCAGTAACCCCCCAGTGACCCCCAGTAACCCCCCCAGGGTCTCCCCCTAGTGCCCAAATCCACCCCCCCAACTGCAATGAGTGTCCCAGTGCTTCCCAGTACATCCCAGTTGATCCCAGTTCATCCCAGTAACCCTCCCAATAACCCCCCAGTTCATCCCAGTAACCCCACAGGGGCCCCAGTGACCCCCCCAGAGTCTCCTCCAGTACTCAAACCCACCCCCCCCAACTGCAATGAGTGTCCCAGTGCTTCCCAGTTCATCCCAGTTAGCCCCAGTAACCCTCCCAATAACCCCCTAGTCCCTCCCAGTTCCCCCCAGTACCTCCCAGTTCCCCCCCCAGAGCACCCCAGCAAGACCCCCAGGGAGGACGACCCCCCGGACGCCGGGGTCCCCCCAAACCGTGGGGGCAACAAGAGGAAAGACCCCCCCAAGCCCGACGGGTAAGTCCCATTTTGGAGGGGGGGTGTCTATAATTTTGGGTCCCCCCCGAATGCCTGGGTCCCCCCCGGATGCCTGGGTTCCCCCCGGACACCTGGGTCCCCTCCACCCCCAGTTCCTCCCGGACGCCTGGGTCCCCTCCGGACACCTGGGTCCCCTCCACCTCCAGTTCCCCCCAGATGCCTGGGTCCCGCCCCCCCTGCCCCCGGACGCCTAGGTCCCCCCCCCGATGCCTGGGTCCCGCTTCCCCCGCCCCCTGGACGCCTGGGTCCCCCCCGGACACCTGGGTCCCCTCCACATCCAGTTCCCCCCGGATGCCTGGGTCCCGCCCCCCCTGCCCCCGGACGCCTGGGTCCCCCCCCCGATGCCTGGGTCCCGCTTCCCCCGCCCCCGGATGCCTGGGTCCCCCCCGGATGCCTGGGTCCCCCCCGGACGCCTGGGTCCCCTCCACCCCCAGTCCCCCCCAGATGCCTAGGTCCCCCCCGCCAACCCCGGATGCCTGGGTCCCTCCCGGACACCCGGGTCCCCTCCACCCCCAGTTCCCCCCGGATGCCTGGGTCCCACTTCCCCCTCCCCTGGACGCCTGGGTCCCCCCTGGATGCCTGGGTTGCCTCCAGCCCCAGTTCCCCCCGGACTCCTGGGTCCCCCCCGGATGCCGGGGTCCTGCGGTGATGTTTGCGCCCCCCCAGGGAGGCGAAGCGTTTCTTGGGGTCCCCCCCGTGGCTGCGGAGGGATCTGCGGGTTCGCTGCGTCGACAAAGAGTTCCGGGCCGGCCGCTTCTACAACTGCAAGGTGAGACCCCCCCCCAGTTTTGGGGGACCCGAGAGACCCCCCCAAAGCTCCCACGGGGGGGGGGTGGAGTCAAAATGGAGGGGGGGGCCTGCGCCCCAAAATTGGGAAGGGACTGGGGGAGGGAATGGGATGGACTGGGGGGTTCTGGGAGGGACTGGGAGGATGCTGGGAAGGGACTTGGGGGTCACTGGGAAGGGACTTGGGGGGCACTGGGAAGGGACTTGGGGGGCACTGGGAAGGGACTGGGAGAACTGGGATAGACTGGTGGTCACTGGGGGGCACTGGGATGGACTGGGGAGTACTGGGAGGGACTTGGGGGGCACTGGGAGGGACTTGGGGTGCACTGGGAGGGCACTGGGAGCACTGGGATGGATTGAGGGGCACTGGAAGCACTGGGGGGCACTGGAAGAACTGGGGTGGACTGGGAGGGCACTGGAATGGACTGGGAGCATTGGGATGGATTTGGGGGGCACTGGGAGGGCCTGGGATGGACTGGGGGGACTGGGAGGCCACTGGGAACACTGGGATGGATTGGGGGCCACTGGAAGCACTGGGATGGACTGGGAGGGTACTGGAATGGACTGGGAGCACTGGGTTGGATTGAGGGGCACTGGAAGCACTGGGGGCCACTAGAAGAACTGGGGTGGACTGAGAGGGTACTGGAATGGACTGGGAGCATTGGGATGGACTTGGGGGGCACTGGGGGGGGCTGGGAGCACTAGGAGGGACTGGGGGGCACTGGGAGGACACTGGGAGCACTGGGATGGATTGGGGGGCACGAGAAGCACTGGGAGGCCACTGGAATGGACTGGGAGCACTGGGATGGATTGAGGGGCACTGGAAGAACTGGGATGGACTGGGAGGGCTCTGGAATGGACTGGGAGCATTGGAATGGACTTGGGGGGCATTGGGAGGACAATGGGGGGCACTGGGGGTACTGGGATGGACTGGGAGGGCACTGGGAGGGACTGGGAGCACTGGGAGGGACTGGGGGGGACTGGGAGGACACTGGGAGCACTGGGATGGATTGGGGGGCAGTGGAAGCACTGGGGGGCATTGGAAGAACTGGGGTGGACTGAGGGGGCACTGGAATGGACTGGGAGCATTGGGATGGATTTGGGGGGCACTGGGAGCACTAGGATGGACTGGGGGTCACTGTGAGGACACTGGGGGTCACTGGGAGCACTGGGATGGACTGGGGGGCACTGGGAGGACACTGGGGGTCACTGGGAGCACTGGGATGGACTGGGGGGCACTGGGAGGACACTGGGGGTCACTGGGAGCACTGGGATGGACTGGGGGGCACTGGGAGGACACTGGGGCTCACTGGGAGCACTGGGATGGACTGGGGGGCACTGGGAGGACACTGGGGGTCACTGGGAGCACTGTTGCCCCCCAGCTGGTGGTGGAGGACATGGTGACCCCCGAGTGCTGCGTGTGCCGCACGGACGAGGGGCGGCTGGTGGAGGGTGAGTCACCCCAAACCCCCCCGGCCAATGTGGGGGTGCGGGGGGGGGTCGATCCTGACCCCCCCCCATTGCCCCCCATCCCAATCATCCCCTATCGTCCCCATTGTCCCCCAGGTCTCCGCGCCGCCATGTTGGAGACCGTGGTTCCCCGTGGGGACAACGACCGCGTGATGGTGGTTCTGGGCGAGCACGCGGGGAGGGTGAGTGCGCCCCAAAAACGGGGGGGCTCCCCAATTCGGACAGACCCCTCCCCGCCCCAAACCCAACATGTGTCCCCCCCCAGGTGGGACGCGTCCTGCAGCGGGAGCCGGGGAGGAGCCGCGCGCTGGTGCAGCTGGACAAGGACGAGGCCGCGCGGGTGCTGGCGCTGGACTACGACGCCATCTGCCACTATGTGGGGCGGGGGGAGGATGATTGAGACCCTCCCCACACCCCCAAAAGAGACCCCCCCAATAGTGACTGCCAGCTTCCAAGATGGCCGCCTGCCAGCTTCCAAGATGGCTGCCTGCCAGCTTCCAACATGGCCACCTGGACAGTTTCCAAGATGGCCGCCTGCCAGCTTCCAAGATGGCTGTTTTCCAGTTTCCAACATGGCTGCCTGCCAGCTTCCAAGATGGCCGCCTAGACAGATTCCAACAGGACTGCCTGGCCAGATTCCAAGATGGCCACCTAGGCGGCTTCCAACATGGCCGCCTGGCCAGATGCCAACGTGGTTGACTGGACACCTTCCAAGATGGCTGCCTGCCAGATTCCAAGATGGCCGCTTGGACAGTATGCAAGATGGTTGCCTGCGAGTTTCCAACATGGCCATCTGGACAGTTTCCAACATGGCCGCCAGCCAGTTTCCAACATGGCCGCCTGGACAGTTTCCAAGATGGCTGCCTGCCAGTTTCCAAGATGGCCACCTAGAGAGTTTGCAACATGGCCGCCTGCCAGTTTCCAAGATGGCCACCTAGCAAGTTTTCAACATGGCCGCCTGCCAGATTCCAAGATGGCTGCTTGCCAGTTTCCAAGATGGCCGCCGCCCCGCCTTTTTTTTGTAGCGGGAACAGGGTGTGTTTATTTTCTTGTATTTCGGGTTTTTTTAACGATAATGATTAAATTCCGGAAGCCGGAAGGGCTGGTGGCGATGGGGGCGGGGCTTCCGGCTCAGCCAATCACAAACCTGCTGCTTTTGAGCGCCAAAACCCCCTTTTTGGGGGGGATTTTGTTTTTCCCGCCAAACCCCGTGCCCGCTTCCAAGATGGCGGCGAGCGCCTTGGCAACGCCCTTCTCTGCCCTCTCTCAAGATGGCGCGTGGCTACGCAACGCCTCCCGCCGTTTCCGGGAGCGTTCAGCCCCGCCCCCGCAGCGCGTTGCTAGGCGACGTGGCGGACTTGACATCACCGGAAGTCCGCTCTAGCCGCCCGCTCGCTGAGGAGACTCGATGGTTTAGCGCTGTTTACCGTCGCACGGCCGGGATTTTGGGGTCTCTGAGGAGATTTTGGGGTCCCCGGGGGGAATTTTGGGGTCCTGGGGGGGGGGTCACCCCCCCTTTAACCCCTTTTCCCCCAGCAACCATGGCGCAAACACGGGGGGTCAACAGCCTGCGCTTCAACCAGGACCAGAGTGAGTGTGGAGCCCCGAAACCCCCCTAAACTCCTCCCCCCCCCCCCCTCCCCCACCCGGGACCCCCAAAACTCACACCCCCCCCCCCCCCATTTTTCCCATTTTGAGGCTGTTTCTGCGTCGCGATGGATTCCGGGGTTCGCATCTTCAACGTGGAGCCGCTGATGGAAAAGGGACATTTGGGTGAGGCGGCAATTTTGGGGTGTCCCTGTTCCTGAGGGGGGAGGGGAAGGGCTAAAATGGGGTGGGATTTTGAGGGGCTGTGAGTCCGGGGGGGGCGGGGGGGGAAACTTTTGGGGGGTATTTTGGGGTCTCCACACCTGGGTGGCGGGGGCACTTTGGGGGGGGGTATTTTGGTATTTTGGGGGCCCCTTTGGAGGGATAATTTGGGGTCCCCCCCTTCCACACAATTTGGGGGGTGGGAGGAGCATCAAGATGCCCCCAAACCCCTCTTAACCCCCCCCCCCCCTTAACTCCCTCCCCCCCCCCCATTGACTCCCCCCCCCATTGACTCCCCCCTCCCCCTTGACTCCCCCTCCCCCTTGACTCCCCCTCCCCCTTGACTCCCCCTCCCCCTTGACTCCCCCTCCCCCTTGACTCCTCCCCCTCTTGACTCCTCCCCCTCTTGACTCCTCCCCCTCTTGACTCCTCCCCCTCTTGACTCCTCCCCCTCTTGACTCCTCCCCCCCCTCGACTCCTCCCCCCCCTCGACTCCTCCTCCCCCCCCTCGACTCCTCCTCCCCCCCCTCGACTCCTCCTCCCCCCCCTCGACTCCTCCTCCCCCCCCCCTCGACTCCTCCCCACTCTTAACACCCACCCCCCTTAACACCCACCCCCCTTAACACCCACCCCCCTTAACACCCACCCCCTTAACACCCCACCCCCCTTAACACCCCACCCCCCTTAACACCCCACCCCCCTTAACACCCCCACCCCCCTTAACACCCCACCCCCCTTAACACCCCCCCTAGCCCCCCCATTAACCCCCCTTTAACCCCCCATTCCCAACATTCCCTCACTGTGGAGACCCAGGGGGGTCCCCATAACATTCTTAGCCCTCCCCCCCCCATTTTTTGGGGTGCCCCCCCCCATAACCCAGACGCAGAACAAGTGGGGAGCATCGGACTGGCCGAGATGCTGCATCGCTCCAACCTGCTGGCGCTGGTGGGGGGCGGCGCCCACCCCAAGTTCCCCGATGTCTCAGGTGCCTAAAAACCCCCAAATTCACCCCAAAACAGCGCCGGGGGGGAGGGTGGGGGGGGGGGTGCATTTTGGCCTGAAATCATTGATATTTTCCCCAAAAATAGTGTTAATTTGGACGACGCACCGCGAGGGGAAGGACAAAGTGGTGCTGGAGTTCACGCTGCCCAAGCCCGTCCTGGCCGTGCGCATGCGACACGATAAGTGGGTAAAAAGCCCCAAAACCGGGGAAATTCGCCCCAAAATGATGCCCCGAAATGGGGGGGGGACACCCCAAAATGGGGGGGACACCCCAAACACCTTTTGGGTGCCCCCCAGGCTGGTGGTGCTGGTGCGGAGCCGCGTCTACGTCTTCTCTCCTTCCCACACAACCCACAGAAGCTCTTTGAGTTCGATACGCGCGATAACCCCAAAGGTAACTGGTTTGTACTGGTCTATACTGGTCTATACTGGTCTGTACTGGGCTGGCGGTTGATGGCGTCCCCACACACAGGATCTGCGATCTCTGTCCCAGTTTGGAACGGGCCTTACTGGTTTTTCCTGGGCACAAGTGCGGGAGTTTGCAGCTGGTGGTGAGTTGGGGGAACTGGGAGGGGACTGGGAGGGAACTGGGAGGGAACTGGGAGGAATTGGAGGAACTGGGAGGGACTGGGAGGGAACTGGGAGGGGATTGGGGGGACACTGGTGTATGCTGGTGGTTACTGGTTTCTTTTCAGGATCCCAAGGGGGGGGTCATTGGTGTTTACTGGTTAAGCTGGTGTATACTGGTCTATACTGGTTTCTTTCAGGACGTGAGCATTTCCAAGGGGTGTCACTGGTGTTTACTGGTTATACTGGTGTATATTGGTCTATACTGGTTACCTGTCGGTGTCGGAGCGGGGGTCACTGTTGATTATTGGTCTGTACGGTCCATACTGGTCCATGCTGGTCCACACTGGTTTATACTGATCCATACTGGTTTATAACTGATCCATACTGGTTTATACTGATCTATACTGGTCTATACTGGTCCATACTGGTCTGTACGGGTTGCAGGACCTGTCGGTGGCGGAGCGGGGGTCACTGTTGGTTATTGGTCTGTACGGGCCCATACTGGTCCATGCTGGTCCACACTGGTTTATACTGATCCATACTGGTTTATACTGATCCATACTGGTCTATACTGGTCCATACTGGTCTGTACTGGTTCCAGGACCTGTCGGTGTCGGAGCGGGGGTCACTGTTGGTTATTGGCCTGTACGGTGGTCCATGCTGGTCCATACTGATTTATACTGATCCATACTGGTCTATACTGGTCCATACTGGTTGCAGGACCTGTCGGTGGCAGAGCGCGGCTCGTCGGTGGCGCCCGTGACCATCAACGCCCACCAGGGGGAGGTGACGTGCGTGTCGCTCAGCCCCCCCCCGGCACCCTGGTGGCCTCGGCCTCGGCGCGCGGACCCTCCTGCGCCTCTTCTGCACCCGCAGCCGCCTGCGCCTGCTGGAGCTGCGCCGCGGCACCGACCCCGCCACCCTCTTCTGGTGAGGAAACCGCCCGGAAACGGCCAAAATACGCCAAAAAACGGCCAAAATACGCCAAAAAAACGGCCAAAATTCACCCAGAAACGGCCAAAATACGCCCAGAAACGGGCAAAATACGCCCAGAAACGGGCAAAATACGCCAAAAAAACGGCCAAAATACGCCAAAAAACGGCCAAAATTCACCCAGAAACGGCCAAAATACGCCCAGAAACGGGCAAAATACGCCCAGAAACGGGCAAAATATGCCAAAAAACGGGCAAAATACACCCAAAACCGTCCAAAATACACCCAGAAACGGGCAAAATACACCCAGAAACGGCCAAAATCCGCCCAGAAATGGCCGAAATCCGCCCAGAAACGAGCAAAAAACGCCCAGAAACCAGCAAAATATGCCCAGAAAATGGCCGAAATCTGCCCAGAAACGGGCAAAATACGCCCATAAACGGCCAAAATACACCCAGAAACGGCCGAAATCCGCCCAGAAACGGGGGGAAATCTGCCAAAAAATGGTCAAAATACACCCAGAAACGGCCAAAATACACCAAAAAACGGCCAAAATCTGCCCAGGAATTGAGGAAATCTGCCAGAAACGGCCAAAATCCGCCCAGAAACGGGGGAAATAGGCACAAAAGTGAGGGAAATAGACCCTAAAATAGGGGGTTTGGGGGTTCCTGGGGCATTTTAGGTGTTTTTGGGGGGGTCCCAAGGGGGTTTGAGGGTCCCAGGGGCATTTTGGGGGCGTCCCCAATGGGGTTTTCGGGGATCCTGGTGGATTCGGGGGGGTCTGGGGGAGTTCAGGAGGTCCAGGGGGGTCCTGGTGGGTTTAGGGGGGGGGCGAGGGAGTTCATGGGGTTTTGGGGGTCCTGCTGGGAGTTCAGACACCCCAAAAACACAAAGTCACCCCAAAACTCTGTGTGTCCCCCCCGCCCAGCCTGTCGTTCAGCCCCGACTCGGCGTTTCTGAGCGCCGTCAGCGACAAGGGCACCGGGCACGTGTTCGCGCTGCGGGGACACGCGGCTCAACCGCCGCTCCGCGTGAGTCACGGCGCCCCAAAAACGGGGGCACCCCAAAACGGGACCCCCCCCAAACGGGGGGACACCCCAATAATGGGAACACCCTGAAAACGGAGGGGAAATGGGGCGGAAAATGGGGGGACAGCGCGGAAATGGGGAGGAAGTGTTGGTGCTCCCAATGTGGCTCAATCGCAGATCTGTGGGAGTCAATGGGGGACCCCGAAATCTATAGGGAACACCCCAAAATGGGGGGACCCCCAAAATCTATAGGGGGACACCCCAAAAATGGGGGGACACTGGAAATGGGGAGGGAAGTGTTGGTGCTGTGGGACATGCGGCTCAACTGCAGATGAATGTGAGTGAAGGGGGGGACCCCAAAAATGGGGGGGACACCCCAAAATGGGGGGACCCCAAAAATGGGGGAGGGGGAAATGGGGGGGAAGGGCAAGTAGAGGTGAAAAATGGGGGGAATGAAGTGGGTTGGGGGACGACCCTAAAATGGGGGGTACCCCAAAAATGGGGGTGACCCTAAAATGGAGATCTTAAAATGAGGGGGGACCCTAAAATAGGGGGGAGATACCAAGTGGGGTGTGAGGGGGGGGAGGTGGCAAAATGGAGGTGTCGCCTTAAAAGGGAGGGGGGGGATCACAAAATAGGGGGGTGTTCCCAAAGGGGGGGTGTCCCCAAGAAGTGTGGGGGTCCCCAAAAAGTGTGGGGGGGGGTCCCTAAACCTTTGTGACCCTCTTTGTCCCCCCCCCCCGACTGGGCCAAGTGGGTGCGCATGTGGGAGATACCAAGTGGGGTGTGTGAGGGGGGGAGGTGGCAAAATGGGGGTGTTTGCCTTAAAATGGGGGGGGAATCACAAAATACGGGGGGGTCTCCAAAGAGGGGGGTGTCCCCAAGAAGTGGGGGGGTCCCCAAAAAGTGTGGGGGGGTCCCCAAATCCTTGTGACCCCTCTGTCCCCCCCCCAGGCTGGCGCGGGGTGGGGGAAGGTGGGGCCGGTTTTGGGTCCCTACGTGGAGTCTCAATGGTCTCTGGCCACCTTCCCCCTCCCCCCCGAGGCCCGCGTCCATTTGCGCCTTCGGACGGGGGGGGCGCAGCCCCAGCTCTGTGGTGGGTGAGTAACAACCCCCCCCCATTGATTCCCCCCAAATACACCCCCCCACATCGTTATTAAACCCCCCCCGTCCCCCCCCCAGCCGTGTGCGTCGATGGGACGTTCCACAAATACGTGTTCAGCCCCGACGGGAACTGCAACCGCGAGGCTTTTGACGTTTTCCTCGACATCTGCGACGAGGACGATTTCTGACCCCCCAAAACCCCCCCAGGGCCCCCCAAAAAATCACCCAAAAATCACAACTTTGCGCTTTTATTTCGTGTCTCGGTTGTTACAAAAAACGCTCCAAAAGGGGGTTGGGGGGGTGAAAATCGCCCCCCTCGTGCCGCGGGTTTTGTGTTATTTGGGGGTGTCCCCCCCCCTTTCTCTGCCCCCCCATGTGGGTCCGGCCCAGCCTGGAGCCCGGGGGGGGGGTTTGGGGATGCTGGTGATTCTGGGGGGGGGCGTTGGCACGTGTGTAGCCCTTTAAGAGAGGTGGGTGGTTTTGGGGGTCACAGGAGAGGGTGGGGGGGTCGGTGCCGAATTTGAGGCGGTAAACGAGGGTCTTGGCGGGGAGCAGGACCTGGGGGTACCCCAAAATCATTGCTTGTTCCCCCCCCCATTTCCAGAATGGTTCATCCCAATGCCACCCCCCCTGTTCCCCTAATGGTTCAACCCAATATTCCCCCCCCCTATTCTTCAATGGTTCACCCCAGTGTCCCCCCACTCCCCAATGGTTCCCCCCAAGTGGTTCACCCCCATGTTCCCCCCCCCAGTTCCTCAATGGTTTACCCCAATGTGTCCCCTACTCCCCATTTCTCATGGGTTTACCCCAATGTTCCCCCCCCGAGTTCTCAATGGTTCACTCCAATGTCCCCCCCCATTTCTCATGGTTCACCCCAATATTCTCCCCCATTTCTCAATGGTTTACCCCAATGTTCCCCCCCCGCCATTTCTCATGGTTCACCCCCAATGTCCCTCCCCCCCCCATTTCTCAATGGTTCACCCCAATGTGTCACACCCCTCCCATTTCCCAATGGTTCACCCTATGTCCCCCCCTTTCCTGGGGGTTCACCCCATGTCCCCCATTCCCTCATGGTTCACCCCAATATTCCCCTCCCCTCAGTTCTCAATGGTTCACCCCAATATTCCCCCCACAGTTCTCAATGGTTCACCCCAATATTCCCCACCCCCAGTTCTCAATGGTTCACCCCAATATTCCCCCCCCACCCAGTTCTCAATGGTTCACCCCAATATTCCCACCCCATTTCGTAGTGGTTCAACCCCATGTCCCCCCTATTCCCCAGTGGTTCACTCCATGTCTCCCCCATATGGTTCACCTCAATACCGCCCCCCCCCCCCCAATTCCACAATGGTTCACCCCATGTCCCCCCCCATTTCCCAGTGGTTGACCCCCAATATCCCCCTCCATTTCTCAGTGGTTCCTCCATGTCCCCATTTCCCCCCCATTATTTCCCATGCCCCCCCCATTGTCCCCATGTCCCCCATTGTCCCCACGTCCCCCCACTGTCCCCCATGTCCCCCATTGTCCCTATGTCCCCCAAGTGTCCCCACGTCCCCCCATTGTCCCCATGTCCCCCGTTGTCCCCACGTCCCCCCATTGTCCCCATGTTTCCCATTATCCCCACGTCCCCCCATTGTCTCTCATTGTCCCCACATCCCCCATTGTCCCCACGTCCCCCCTTGTCCCCACGTCCCCCCATTGTCCCCCCATTGTCCCCATTGTCCCCATGTCCCCCATTGTCCCCACGTCCCGCATTGTCCCCATTGTCCCCACCCTCATCCTGCACGTATCCCCCGCAGCGGTAGCACCAGCTGGACAGGTCGCGCAGACTCAGCACCAGGGGGTGTCCCTGGGCCCCCCCCGTGCTCCTCCATGTGCCCCCCCACATAGCGCCCGCACAGCACCTTGCGGGGGGGTCAGGGGGGTGTTATTTTGGGGCGAATCGGGGTGTTTTTGGGGCAATTGGGGGTGATTTGGGGTCCTCAACCTGGTAGCAGCTCAGGCACAGCCAGTTTTCCCCGCCGGCTCCCGCAGACCCCGCAGGGTGGGCGGGGCTCCCGCAGGACACGCCCACCCGGGGGGCGGAGCCACGGCACCCACGTGGGGACAGTCGCGCAGGGGGGGTGACGGGCGAACAGCACCCCCTGTGGGGCGGGAGGAGCCACGCGTGGGGACCCAGGCGTTCGGGGGAGCCGCTTCCCCCCCCCCCCCCCCCCCCCCCCCCCCCAAGCCCTGCCTACTCACGTCCTCCAGCTCCTCCTCCTCACAACAGCGCCCAGGGGGCGGAGCCGGACGGAAGCTCCGCCCCCTGGGCGGTGTCAGTTAGAAGCTCCGCCCCCTGGGCGGTGTCGAGTGCCGACTCCGCCCCCTGGGCGGTGACTGCGGGCTCCGCCCCCGGGGCGTGGTCTGATTGTTGCTCCGCCCCATGGGCGTGGTCTGATTGATCCTCCGCCCCGTGGCGTGGTGTGATTGGTCCTCCGCCCCCTGGGCGTAGCCCGGACGAGGCTCCGCCCCCAGGCTCAGCCGTTCCAGCCGCAAAAACGGCGTCCAGGGGGGTGGGGGGATCCCCCCGTGACGTCAGCAGCGGGACGCGTGACATCATCATCGGGCTCCTCGGGGGGGGGCTCAGGCGGGGGCGCTGTGGGGAATAAGGGGGGGGGGGGGGTTGGAAGGGGTTTGGGTCCAATTTTGGGGCTTTTGGGGGGTTTAGGGTCCTGTTTTGGGGGTCCCAAGGAGATTGGGGGGGGGGGGGGAGTCTCATTTTGAGGTGTTTGTGGTACCATTTCTGGGGGGTTTGGGGGGGGGGGGGTCCCATTTTTTTGGGGGGGGTGTGGGGTCTCGTTTTTAGGGGTCTGGGAGGGGAGGGTTTGGGTCTCATTTTTGGGGGTTCGGGGTTCCCGTTTTTGGGGTTCGGGGTTCCATTTTGGGAGTTTTGGGGTCCCATTTTGGGGGGATTTTCAGGTCCCGTTTCTAGGGGTTTGGGGTCACATTTTTGGGGTGTTTGGGGGTCCCATTTGGGGGGTTTGGGGGTCCCATTTTGGGTTTTTTTGGGGGTTTCGAGGTCCCATTTTTGGGACTTTCTGGGTCCCTTTATGGGGGTTTTGGAGTCCTGTTTTTGGGGGTTTGGGGTCCCTTTATGGGGGTTTTGGGGTCCATTTTTGGGGGGTTTTGGGGTCCCATTTTTGGGGGGGTTTGGGGTCCCTTTTTTAGGATGTTTGGGATCCTGTTTTGGGGTCCCTTTTTGGGATTTTTGGGGTCCCATTCTTAGGATAATTGGGGGTCCCGTTTTTGGGGGTTTTGGGGTCCCATTTTGGGGGTTTTGGGGGGTCCCATTTTGGGGGGTTTTTCAGGTCACATTTTGGGCGTTTTGGGGGTCCCAATTTGGGGGGTTTTTCAGGTCACATTTCTGGGGGGTTTGGGGGTCCCATTTTTGGGACTTTTGGGGGTCCATTTTTGGGGGTTTTGGGGTCCATTTTTGGGGTGTTTGGGGTCCCATTCTTAGGGTTCTTGGAGTCCCATTTTTGGGGGTTTTGGGGGTCCATTTTCAGGGGTTTTGGGGTCCCGTTTTTGGGGGGTTTTGGGGGTCTCTTTTTTAGGGGTGTTTGGGATCCTGTTTTGGGGGTTTTTGGGGTCCCTTTTTGGGACTTTGGGGTCCATTTTTGGGGTGTTTGGGGTCCCATTTTTGGGGGTTTTGGGGTCCATTTTTGGGTGGTGTTTGGGGTGCCCTTCTTAGGGTAATTGCGGGTCCCGTTTTTGGGGGTTCAGGGTCCTGTTTTGGGTGGTTTTGGGGTGTTTTGGGTGGTTTTGGGGTGTTTTTGGGGTGTTTTTGGGTGTTTTGAGGTGTTTTTGGGGTGTTTTCAGGGTGTTTCGGGGTGTTTTGGGGTGTTTGTGGCTCACCGGGCAGGCGCAGGCAGCTCCATGTCCCCTGCAGGAGGCGCCGCGTTCGCTCCAGCGCCCCCAGAGCCGCGGGTTGGGGGGTTCCGGGGGGGGGGGCAGCGCCGGGGGGGGCCCCCAAGAGCACCCCCAGACACTGCCCCGCCCCCTCCGCCGTCACCCCCAGGTTGTACCCGCCCTGAGGACACCCCCCAAGTTAACACCCGCGGGACCCAGGCGTCCGGACACCCCCAAACACCCCCCCGCCCCGACCAGGGACCCCAACATCCCCAAAGAGAGATCCCCAAATCCCCCCCACCCCCAAAATAGAGACCCCAAATTCCACCCCTCCAGGGACCCCAAATCCCCCCCCAAATCCCCCCAAATTACCCCAAAATCCCCCCAAATCTGCCCCCCCCCCAGGACCCCCAACCTCCCCCCAGGGGACCCTGGAATGCCCCCAAACCCCCCTCCCAGGGACCCCAGAATGCCCCCAAATCTCCCCCCTACCAGGGGACCCCCAACCCCCCACCCGGGGACCCCGGAATGCCCCCAAATCCCCCCAGGGACCCCAAAACACCCCCACATCCGCCCCCGCCAGGGACCCCCAACCCGACCCTGGGGACCCCGGAATGCCCCCAAATCCCCCTCCCCAGGACCCCCAACCCCCACCGGGGACCCCGGAATGCCCCCAAATCCCCCCCACCAGGGACCCCGGAATGCCCCGAAATCCTCCCCCAGGACCCCCACCAACCCCCCCCCGGGGACCCCAAAACGCCCCCCAAATCCCCCCCCCCCAGGACCCCCCAACTCCCACCAGAGACCCCGGAATGCCCCCAAATCCTCCCCCCAGGACCCCCAACCCGCCCCCCAGGGACCTCGGAATGCCCCCAAATCCCCCGCCCCAGGACCCCCCGCCCCCAAGGGACCCCGGCATGCCCCATCCCCGCTGACCTCGAGCACCAGCACCAGGCGCCCCCCGGCCAGCGCCCCCAGCAGGTGCGTCATGAGCCCGAAGGTTTGGGGGGACACCAGACACCCCCCCAGGGGGTCCCCCCGGCCCGCGTCGAACCCGGCCGACACCAGCACCAGCTGCGGGGCGAACTGCGGGGACCCAGGCCGTCCGGGAGGGACCCAGGCGTCCGGGACTGTCCCCCCCCCCACCCCCCGCCAACAAGGGACCCAGGCATTCGGGGGACCCAGGCGTTCATGACCCCCAAATGGGGGGACGCAGGCATCTGGGACACCCCCCCCACCCCAAATAGGGGACCCAGGCGTCCAGGGGACCCAGGTGTCCAGGATCCCCCTCACCCCCCATATAGGGGACCCAGGCGTCCGGGACACCCTCCCCGCCCCAACAAGGGACCCAGGCATCCAGGGACCCAGGCTTCCAGGAGTCCCCCCCACCCCCCAAATAGGGGACCCAGGCATCCGGGCAACCCCCCACCCCCCCTAAAAAGGGACCCAGGCATCCGGGCACCCCCCCCCCCATCACCTCCCAAAGGGACCCAGGCGTCCGGGCAACGCCCTCCCAGTCCCCCCCAAAGGGACCCAGGCATCCGGGCAACCCCCCCCCCCACCCCCATAAAAAGGGACCCAGGCATCCGGGCAACCCCCCCACACCCCCATAAAAAGGGACCCAGGGCGTCCGGGCAACCCCCCCCTCAACTCCCATAAAAAGGGACCCAGGGGTTCGGGCAACCCCCCCCCCGCCACCCCTAAAAAGGGACCCAGGCGTCCGGGCAACCCCCCCCACTCCCCCTCAAAGGGACCCAGGTGTCCGGGCAACCCCCCCCCCACTACCCCCAAAAAGGGACCCAGGCATCCGGGTACCCCCTTGTACCCCCCAAGAAGGGACCCAGGCAATTCCCCCTACCCCCCTCAAAGGGACCCAGGCATCCGGGCAACCCCCCCCCGCACCCCCCCCCAAAGGGACCCAGGCATCCGGGTACCCCCCTGTACCCCCCCAAAAAGGGACCCAGGCGTCCGGGCAACACCCCCCCCACCCCCCCCAAAGGGACCCAGGCGTCCGGGCCGCACCTGCAGGCCCACGGGCAGCACCAGCCGGGTCATGGCCGCCAGGTACTCGGGGTCCCCGGCGCGGGGGCCCCCCCAGCCCACGTTGAGGGTGAAGCCGCTGCCGCCCCCCCCCGGGCCGCGCCGCCTCGGGGACCCCCCCCGGCCCCCCGGGAAGAAGGAGCCGTCGTGCCGGTGCAGGGACATGTACAGGACACTGCGGAAACGGGGGGGTCGGGCACCCCAAAATATACACTGACACCCCCAGCACCCCAAAATATACACTGACCCCCCCTGAACCCCAAAATATACACTGACCCCCCTAGAGCACCCAAAGTATACACTGAGCCCCCCTCCAGCACCCCAAAATATACAGGGACCCCCCCCCAGCACCCCAAAACCCACAGGACCCCCATTGACCCCCCAGCACCCCAAAACCCACAGGACCCCCCATTGATGCCCATAACCCCCATTGACTCCCCAATGACCCCCCCAGCACCCCAAAACCCACTGGACCCCTCATTGACACCCATAACCCCCATGACACCCAATGACCCGCCATTGACCCCCCAAAACCCACAGGAGCCCCCATTGGCACCCATAACACCCATTGACCCCCCAGCACCCCAAAACCCACAGGACCCCCCATTGACACCCATTGACCCCCCAGCACCCCCAAAACCCACAGGACCCCCCATTGACCCCCATTGACCTCCCAGCACCCCCAAAACCCACAGGACCCCCAATTGACACCCATAACCCACCATTGACACCCATAACCCCCATTGATCTCCCAGCACCCCAAAACCCACAGGACCCCCCATTGACACACATAACCTCCATTGACCTCCATTGACCCCCCCAGCACCCCAAAACCCACAGGACCCCCCACTGACACCCATAACCCCCCATTGACACCCATTGACCCCCCAGCACCCCAAAACCCACAGGACCCCCCATTGACACCCATAACCTCCATTGACCTCCATTGACCCCCCCAGCACCCCAAAACCCACAGGACCCCCCACTGACACCCATAACCCCCCATTGACACCCATTGACCCCCCAGCACCCCAAAACCCACAGGACACCCCATTGACACCCATAACCCCCACTGACACCCAGTGACCCCCCAGCACCCCAAAACCCACAGGACCCCCCATTGACACCCATAACCTCCATTGACCTCCATTGACCCCCCCAGCACCCCCAAAACCCACAGGACCCCCCATTGACACCCAGTGACCCCCCCAGCACCCCAAAACCCACAGGACCCCCCATTGACACCCATAGCCCCCATTGACCCCCCAGCACCCCCAAAACCCACAGGACACCCCATTGACACCCATAGCCCCCATTGACCCCCATTGACCCCCCCAGGACCCCAAAACCCACAGGACCCCCCCATTGACACCCATAACCCCCATTGACCCCCATTGACCCCCCAGCACCCCAAAACCCACAGCACCCCCCATTGACCCCCATAACCCCCATTGACACCCATTGACACCCCAGCACCCCAAAACCCACAGGACCCCCCATTGGCACCCCATTGACCTGATTGACCCCCTAGCACCCCAAAACCCACAGAACCCCCCATTGACACCCATAACCCCCATTGGCACCCATTGACCCCCCAGGACCCCAAAACCCACAGGACACCCCATTGACACCCATAACCCCCACTGACACCCATTGACATCCATTGACCCCCATTGACCCCCCAGCACTCCAAATCCCACAAGACCCCCCATTGACACCCATAACCCCCATTGATATCCAGTGACCCCCCTTGACCCTCCAGCACCCCAAAACCCACAGGACCCCCCATTGACACCCATAACCCCCATTGACCCCCATTGACCCCCCCCAGGACCCCAAAACCCACAGGACCCCCCATTGACACCCATAACCCCCATTGACACCCATTGACCCCCCAGCACCCCAAAACCCACTGGACCCCCCATTGACACCCATAACCCCCATTGACACCCAGTGACCCCCCAACACCCCAAAACCCACAGGACCCCCCATTGACACCCAGTGACCCCCCAGCACCCCAAAACCCACAGGACTCCCCCATTGACACCCATAACCCCCATTGACCCCCTCAGCACCCCAAGACCCACAGGACCCCCCATTGACACTCATAATCCCCATTGACCCCCCAGCACCCCAAAACCCACAGGACCCCTCATTGGCACCCAGTGACCCCCACTGACCCCCCAGCACCCCAAAACCCACAGGACCCCCCATTGACACCCATAACCCCCATTGGCACCCATTGACCCCCCCAGGACCCTAAAACCCACAGGATCCCCCATTGACACCCATAACCCCCATTGACCCCCCATTGACCCCACCAGCACCGCAAAACCCCACAGGATCCCCCATTGACCCCCATTGACCCCCCAGCACCCCAAAACCCCCAAAAACCTGGGATCTGTCCTCAAAAATCTCCTGGGTGCCGTTTCCATGGTGAACGTCCAGTCCAGGATCAGCACCCTGGTGGGGGGGGGGGGGGGGTGAATTGAGGGGGGGGTTTTGGGGACCCCCCCCGGGGTTTTGGGGGGCTGTGGGGGTTTGGGGGGTACCTGAGGTCGCCCCCCCGCCCGGCGCTGCCCGTGCCGAGCGGCCACGGCCACGTTGTTGAAGAGGCAGAAGCCGCCGGCCGAGCCGGGGCCGGCGTGGTGGCCGGGGGGGCGAACCACGGCCAGGGCGTTCTGCACCTGCAAAGGGGGGAAATGGGGGTCAGGGGGGGAGTTGGGGGGCTGGGGGGGAAATTGGGGGGTTTGGGGGGAAAAAATGGGGGTTGAGGGGGAAAAATGGGGGTTTTGGGGGGGAAATGGGGTTTGAGGGGAGACAAGATGGCGGCTGTGGGGAGACAAAATGGCGGCCGGGGGGGGATATGGGGGTGAAGGGGGGATAAAATGGTGACTGGGGGGATAATGGGGGGTCAGGGGAGGTGGAGGTGGGTAGAAATTGGGGGGTTTGGGGGGGAATAATGGGGTTTGGGGGGGGAAAAATGGGGGTTTGGGGGGGAAAAATGGGGTTTTGGGGAGACAAGATGGCGGCTGTGGGGAGACAAAATGGCGGCCGGGGGGGGATATGGGGGTGAAGGGGGGGATAAAATGGTGACTGAGGGGGATAATGGGGGGTCAGGGGAGGTGGGGGTGGGTAGAAATTGGGGGGTTTGGGGGGGATAATGGGGTTTGGGGGGAAAAATGGGGGTTTGGGGGGGGGAATGGGTTTTGAGGGGAGACAAGATGGCGGCTGTGGGGAGACAAAATGGCGGCCGGGGGGGATATGGGGGTGAAGGGGGGATAAAATGGTGACTGGGGGGGAAATGGGGGTCGGGGGGGGGGGTAGTTGGTGGGGCTAGGGGGGGGAATATTGGGGGGTTTGGGGGGGAAAAAATGGGGATTGGGGGGGGGGAAATGGGGGTTTGGGGGGGGGAAATGGGGTTTGAGGGGAGACAAGATGGCGGCTGTGGGGAGACAAAATGGCGGCGGGGGGGATATGGGGGTGAAGAGGGGATAAAATGGTGACTGGGGGGGAAATGGGGGTCGGGGGGGGGGGGGGAGTTGGGGGGCTGGGGGGGGAATATTGGGGGGTTTGGGGGGGGAAAAAATGGGAGTTGGGGAGGGGGAAATGGGGGGTTTGGGGGGGGGAAATGGGGTTTGAGGGGAGACAAGATGGCGGCTGTGGGGAGACAAAATGCGGCCGGGGGGGATATGGGGGTGAAGGGGGGACAAAATGGTGACCTGGGGGAAAATGGGGGTCGGGGGGGGGGAGTTGGGGGCTGGGGGGGGAATATTGGGGGGTTTGGGGGGGAAAAAATGGGGTTTGGGGGGAAAAAATGGGGTTTGGGGGGAAAAATGGGGTTTGAGGGGAGACAAGATGGCGGCTGTGGGGAGACAAAATGGCGGCCGGGGGGGTTATGGGGGTGAAGGGGGATAAAATGTGACTGGGGGGGAAATGGGGGTCGGGGGGGGGGGAGTTGGGGGGTTTGGGGGGGGAATATTGGGGGTGTTTTTGGGGAAAAAATGGGTTTTGGGGGGGAAAAATGGGGGTTTGGGGGGGGGAATGGGGTTTGAGGGGAGACAAGATGGCGGCTGTGGGGAGACAAAATGGCGGCCGGGGGGGATATGGGGGTGAAGGGGGGATAAAATGGTGACTGGGGGGGAAATGGGGGTCAGGGGAGGTGGGGGTGGGTAGAAATTGGGGGGTTTGGGGGGAATAATGGAGTTTGAAGGGGAAAAATGGGCTTTGGGGGGGGAACATGGGGTTTGGGGGAGACAAGATGGTGGCTGTGGGGAGACAAAATGGCGGCCGGGGGGGGATATGGGGGTGAAGGGGGGATAAAATGGTGACTGGAGTGAAATGGGGTCACAGGGGGAGAATTTGGGGGTCTATAGAATCTTGTTAAACTCTATAGGACTCACAACACCCCATAGACCCCTCATGACACCCAATAACCTCCAGAACACCCCAGAACCCCCATAACACCCCAATAAAGCCCTATAGACCCTATAACACCCTATAGAGATCTATAACACCCTACAAGGCTCTATAACATCCCATAGAACCTCTTCAACACCCTATAGAACCTTGTGAGGCACCACAGGACTCACAACACCCCATAGACCCCTCATGACACCCAATAACCCCCATAACCACCAATAACTCAAATAATCCCAGTAACGCCCATAACACCCCAATAATCCCCAATAACCCCATAACACCCCAATAACCCCCATAGAGCCCTATAACACCCTATAGAGCCCTGTAACACTCTATAGAAGCCTTTGGCACCCCATAGAACCTCCCAACGCCCCATAGAACCTTGTGAAACTCTATAGGATTCACAACACCCAACAACCCCCAATAACCCCCATAGACCCCTTCTAACACCCCACAGACCCCCCATAGCCCCCCATAGACCCCCCTGTAACCCCCCCATAGACCCCCCCACAGACCCTGTGAGCCACTCCATAGACCCCCCATAACCCCCCATACACCCCTCGTACCACCCCATAACCCCCCGTACCACCCCATAGACCCCCCCGTAACCCCCCATAGACCCCCTGTAACCCCCCATAGACCCCCCCCGTAACCCCCCATAGACCCCCTGTAGCCCCCCACAGACCCCCCTGTAACCCCCCGTAGACCCCCCCATAACCCCCCATAGACCCCCTGTAACCCCCCACAGACCCCCCCATAACCCCCCACAGGACCCCCCCGTACCACCCCATAGACCCCCCATAATCCTCCACAGACCCCCCCGTAACCCCCCATAGACCCCCCTGTAACCCCCCCATAGACCCCCATGCCACCTCATAGACCTCCCGTAACCCCCCCATAGACCCCCCGAAACCCCCCATAGACCCCCCATAACCCCCCCCATAGACCCCCCGAAACCCCCCATAGACCCCCCGTAACTCCCCCATAGACGCCCCATAATGCCCCATACCACCCCATAGACGTCTCATAACCCCCACAGACCCCTCGTAACCTCCCATAGACCCCCCGTAACCCCCCCCATAGACCCCCCATAACCCCCCCATAGACCCCCCCGTACCACCCCATAGACCCCCCATAGGACTCCGCGTGCCACCCCATAGACCACCCCATAAGTCCCCATAGCCCGCCATAGACACCCCGTAACCCTCCATAGACCCCCCGTAAACCTCCATATACTCCCCAGTACCCCCCATAGACCCCACATAACCCCCATAGACCCCCCATTGACCCTCATAGCCCCCATAGACCCCCATACCACCCCATAGACCCCCCTGTAGCCCCCCATAGACGCCCCGTACCACCCCACAGACCCCCCGTAACTCCCATAGCCCCCCATAGACACGCCCTAATCCCCCACAGACCCCCCGTAACCCCCCATAGACCCCCTGAAACCCCCCATAGACCCCCCGTAACCTCCCATAGACCCCCCCATACCACCTCATAGACCCCCCGTAACCCCCCATACCACCCCATAGACCCCCTGTAACCCCCCATAGACCCCCCGTAACCCCCCATATACCCCCCATAGCCCCCCATAGACCCCCCGTAACCCCCACAGACCTCCTGTAACCCCCCATAGACACCCCGTAACCCCCATAGACCCCCCGTAACTCCCCATAGCCCCCCATAGACACCTTGTAACCCCCCATAGACCCCTCTGTAGCCCCCCATAGACCCCCTGTAGCCCCCCCATAGATCCCCCGTAACCCCCCAGTACCCCCCATAGACCCCACATAACCCCCCCAT
>NW_027660041.1:31242-67963 GCF_963082525.1 Nesoenas mayeri
ATAACACCCCAATAAAGCCCTATAGACCCTATAACACCCTATAGAGATCTATAACACCCTACAAGGCTCTATAACATCCCATAGAACCTCTTCAACACCCTATAGAACCTTGTGAGGCACCACAGGACTCACAACACCCCATAGGACCCCTCATGACACCCAATAACCCCCCATAACCACCAATAACTCAAATAATCCCCAGTAACGCCATAACACCCCAATAATCCCCAAGAACCCCCATAACACCCCAATAACCCCCATAGACCCCTATAACACCCTATAGAGCCCTATAACACTCTATAGAAGCCTTTGGCACCCCATAGAACCTCCCAACGCCCCATAGAACCTTGTGAAACTCTATAGGATTCACAACACCCAACAACCCCCAATAACCCCATAGACCCCTTCTAACACCCCACAGACCCCCCATAGCCCCCCATAGACCCCCCTGTAACCCCCCATAGACCCTCTGTGCCACTCCATAGACCCCCCATAACCCCCCATACACCCCTCGTACTACCCCATAACCCCCCGTACCACCCCATAGACCCCCCCGTAACCCCCCATAGACCCCCTGTAGCCCCCCACAGACCCCCCTGTAACCCCCCACAGACCCCCATAACCCCCCACAGACCCCCCGTACCACCCCATAGACCCCCCATAATCCCCCACAGACCCCCCCGTAACCCCCCATAGACCCCCCGTAACCCCCCCATAGACCCCCCATGCCACCTCATAGACCCCCCGTAACCCCCCCATAGACCCTCCGAAACCCCCCATAGACCCCCCGTAACCCCCCCATAGACCCCCCGTAACTCCCCCATAGACGCCCTATAATGCCCCATACCACCCCATAGATGTCTCATAACTCCCCATAGACCCCTCGTAACCTCCCATAGACCCCCCGTAACCCCCCCATAGACCCCCCATAACCCCCCCATAGACCCCCCGTACCACCCCATAGACCCCCATAGACTCCGCGTGCCACCCCATAGACCACCCCATAAGTCCCCATAGCCCCCCATAGACACCCCGTAACCCTCCATAGACCCCCCGTAAACCCCCATATACTCCCCAGTACCCCCATAGACCCCACATAACCCCCATAGACCCCCCATTGACCCCTCATAGCCCCCATAGACCCCCATACTACCCCATAGACCCCCCTGTAGCCCCCCATAGACCCCCGTACCACCCCACAGACCCCCCGTAACTCCCCATAGCCCCCCATAGACACGCCGTAATCCCCCACAGACCCCCCGTAACCCCCCATAGACCCCCTGAAACCCCCCATAGACCCCCGTAACCTCCCATAGACCCCCCCATACCACCTCATAGACCCCCCGTAACCCCCCATACCACCCCATAGACCCCCTGTAACCCCCCATAGACCCCCGTAACCCCCATATACCCCCCATAGCCCCCCATAGACCCCCCGTAACCCCCACAGACCTCCTGTAACCCCCCATAGACCCCCCGTAACTCCCCATAGCCCCCCATAGACACCTTGTAACCCCCCATAGACCCCTCTGTAGCCCCCCATAGACCCCCTGTAGCCCCCCCATAGATCCCCCGTAACCCCCCAGTACCCCCCATAGACCCCACATAACCCCCCATAGACCCCTCATAGCCCCCCCATACCACCCCATAGACCCCCCGTAGCCCCCCATAGACCCCCCGTACCACCCCACAGACCCCCCCATAAGTCCCCATAGCCCCCCATAGACACCCCGTAACCCTCCATAGACCCCCGTAACCCCCCATAGCCCCCCCAGTACCCCCCATAGACCCCACATAACCCCCCATAGACCCCCCATAGATCCCACATAACCCCCCATAGACCCCCATAGACCCCTCATAACCCCCATAGACCCCCCATACCACCCCATAGACCCCCCACAGACCCCCCGTAGCCCCCCTATACCCCCATAGCGTACCGTGCCGTCCATGACGGCGCTGACGGCGGCGCAGGCCGCCCCGGCCGCCAGGCGGGCGCAGTCGAAGGAGCGCGGGCACAGGAAGAGCGAGTTGTAGCGCTGGGCCAGCGCGCGCAGCTCCCGCGGCCGCAGCCACCGCGACCGCCGCAGCGCCGCGATGTGCGCCGGCCTGCGCACCCCGAAAACGACACCCCCGCGTCACAGAGCGGGAGCCACCGGGACCCCGAAACGAGGTACCCTGCGCTCCTCTCGATGCTTCAACCCCATGTTCCTCCCCCGCCCCGTTTCGTAATGGTGCGGCCCAATGTGTCCCCTAGTTCTCAATGGTTCACCCCAATGTCCCCCTCCCCAGTTCGCAATGGTTCATCCCAAAGTCCCCTCCCCGGTTCTAAATGGTTCACCCCAGTGTGCCCCCTCAGTTCTCAATGGTTCACCCCAATGTCCCCCCAGTTAGCAATGGTTCATCCCAATGTCCCCCCCCCCCCGGTTCTAAATGGTTCACCCCAATGTTCCCCCCCACCCAGTTCTCAATGGTTCATCCCAAAGTCCCCCCCTCGGTTCTAAATGGTTCACCCCAATGTTCCCCCACCCATTTATCAATGGTTCATCCCAAAGTCCCCCCCGGTTCTAAATGGTTCACCCCAGTGTCCCCCCCTAGTTCGCAATGGTTTACGCCAATGTCCCCCCCCAGTTCTCAATGGTTCACCCCAATGTCCCCCCAGTTCGCAATGGTTTACGCCAATGTCCCCCCCCCAGTTCTCAATGGTTCACCCCAATGTCCCCCCAGTTCGCAATGGTTTACGCCAATGTCCCCCCACCAAGTTCTCAATGGTTCACCCCAACGTCCTCCCTCAGTTGGCTAATGGAACCATGATGGCGCCCTAGCAACCAATATGTCTCCCTAGCAACCAAGATGGTGCCCTAGCAACCAAGATGGCGCCCTAGCAACCAATTAGACCACCCAGCAACCAAGATGGTGCCCTAGCAACCAAGATGGCGGCCTGGCAACCAAGATGGTGCCATGGCAACCAAGATGGTGCCCTGGCAACCAATATGTCTCCCTAGCAACTGAAGCGGAGCCCTGGCAACCAATTAGACTACCCAGCAACCAAGATGGCGGCCTGGCAACCATCTTGGTGACCTAGCAACCAAGATGGTGGTCTGGCAACCATGATGGCGCCCTAGCAACCAAGATGGCGCCCTAGCAACCAATTAGACCACCCAGCAACCAAGATGGTGGCCTGGCAACCAAGATGGCGACCTGGCAACCAAGATGGTGCCGTAGCAACCAAGATGGCAGCCTGGCAACCAAGATGGTGCCCTAGGACCCAAGATGGCGGCCTGGCAACCAAGATGGCGCCCTAGGACCCAAGATGGTGCCCTAGCAACCAAGATGGCGGCCTGGCAACCAAGATGGTGCCGTAGCAACCAAGATGGTGGCCTGGCAACCAAGATGGTGCCCTAGCAACCAAGATAGCAGCCTGGCAACCAAGATGGCAGCCTAGCAACAAAGATGGTGCCCTAGTACCCAAGATGGCGCCCTAGCAACCAATTAGACCACCCAGCAACCAAGATGGTGCCCTAGCAACCAAGATGGCGACCTGGCAACCAAGATGGCGGCCTGGCAACCAAGATGGTGCCCTAGCAACCAAGATGGCGCCCTAGCAACCAAGATGGTGCCCTAGCAACCAAGATAGTGCACTAGCAACCAATTAGACCACCCAGCAACCAAGATGGCGCCCTAGGACCCAAGATGGTGCCCTGGCAACCAATATGTCTCCCTAGCAACTGAAGCAGAGCCCTGGCAACCAATTAGACCACCCAGCAACCAAGATGGCGGCCTGGCAACCAAGATGGCGGCCTGGCAACCATGGCGGCCGCGTCCCCGCGCCCCCCGCGAGTCTCACGTGTGGCAGGCGCGCAGCTCGGCCGCGCCGGCGTGTCGGGCGCGCAGGCGCAGGCAGCGCTGGGCCAGCCCCAGCTCCTCCAGCCGCTCCACGATCCTGCGCACGCGCTGCGGCCGCTCGGGGTGCTGGCTGAACCCCAAAACACACGTGAACCCCAAAACACACACGTGAACCCCACAATACATGTGGCAACCCCACAATACACGTGGCAACCCCACAATAAACAACACAAGGGGGATGGGGACCCAGGCGTCCGGGGAGCCAAAGCATCAGGGGGAGCCTCAGGGGACCCCAAACCTTAGAGGACCCCCCAGAATCCCTCAGGGGACTCTCAGGGGACCCCAAACTTCATGGGGACCCCCCAAACCCTCAGGGGACTCTTAGGGGACCCCAAACCTTAGAGGATCCCCCAAAATCCCTCAAGGGACTCTCAGGGAACCCCAAACTTTCAGGGGACCCCCCCAAACCCTCATGGGACCCCAAACCTTTAGGGGACCCCCCAAAATCCCTCAAGGGACTCTCAGGGAACCCCAAACTTTCAGGGGATCCCTCCAAACCCTCATGGGACCCCAAACCTTTAGGGGACCCCCCAAACCCTCAAGGGACTCTCAGGGGATCCCAAACCTTAGAGGATCCCCCAAAATCCCTCAAGGGACTCTCAGGGAACCCCAAACTTTCAGGGGACCCCCCCAAACACTCATGGGACCCCAAACCTTTATGGGACCCCCCAAACCCTCAGGGGACTCTCAGGGGAGCCCAAACCTTAGAGGAACCCCCAGAATCCCTCAGGGTACCCTCAGGGCACATGAGGACCTCCCCAAACCCTCATGGGACCCCAAACCTTTAGGGGACCCCCAAAACCCTCAGAGGACTCTCAGGAGACCCCAAAATTTCAGAGGATCCCCCCAAACCCTCAGAGGACTCTCAGGGGACCCCAAACCTTAGAGGAACTCCCAAAATCCTTCAGGGAATCCCAAACTTTCAGGGGACACCCCCCCAAAATCCTCATGGGACCCCAAACCTTTAGGGGACCCCCCCAAAACCCTCAGGGAATCCCCGATTTCAGGGGACCCCCCTAAAACCCTCATGAGACCCCAAAGCCTTAGGGGACCCCCCCCCAAACCCTCAGGGAAACCCCCGATTTCAGGAGATCTTCCCAAACCCTCAGGGGACCTCTAACTCTCAGGGGACCCCCCCAAAACCTTCAGGGAACCCCCGGTTTCAGGGGACCTCCCCTAACACTCATGGGACCCCAAAACCCTCAGGGGACTCTCAGGGGACCCCAAACTTCATGGGGACCTCCCAAACACTCACGGGACCCCAAAAGCCTCAGGGGACTCTCAGGGGACCCCAAACTTCATGGGGACCCTCCCCAACCCTCAGGGGACCCCAAATCCTCAGGGGACCCCCAAAATCCCTCAGGAAACTCTGAGGAACCCCCAAATTTTCAGGGGACCCCCCAAAGCTCTCAGGAGACCCTCAGGGGACCCCAAACCCTCCTGCCCCTCCCATTTTGGGTCCCCCGACCTGTCCAGGGGTTGACGTGCTCCTCCATCCTGGGGTCGTGCACCAGCGCGGTGCGGGCGGCCGAATGCGGCCATGACGGCTCCTCCTCCTCCTCCTCCTCATCCTCATCCTCATCCTCCGGGGGGTCCCCGGGGGCTCCTCGTCTTCCTCGGGGCCCCCCAAACCTTCCTCATCCTCCTCGTCCTCGTCTTCCTCCTCCTGGGGCTCTGGGGGAACAGGAGACCCGGGTTGGTCCAACATGGCGGCCGCGGCTATGGGGGGGGCCGGGGGGGTTTGGGGGGGTCTGGGAGCTGGGGGGGGACCCCAAAAGGAAGGGGGGACGTGCTGGGGGGGTCGAGGGTGAAATATGGCGGGAAATGCGTGGTAACCAAGATGGCGGCCTAGCAACCGAGATGGAGCCTTAGAAACCAAGATGGCGCCATGGCAACCAAGTTGGTGCCATGGCAACCAAGATGGCGCCCTAGCAACCAAGATGGCAGCCTAGCAACCAAGGTGAAGCCCTAGCAACCAAGATGGTGACCTGGCAACCAATTAGACCACCTGGCAACCAAGATGGAGCCCTGGCAACCAAGATGGCGCCCTAGCAACCAAGATGGTCACCTAGCAACCAAAATGGTGCCCTGGCAACCAAGATGGTCACCTGGCTACCAAGATGGCTGCCTGGCAACAGAGATGGCGCCCTAGCAACCAAGATGGCTGCCAGGAAACAAGATGGCGCCCTGGCAACCAATTACACTGCCCAGCAACCAAGATGGCGCCCTAGAAACCAAGATGGTCACCTAGCAACCAAAATGGTCACCTGGCAACCAAGATGGCTGCCTGGCAACAGGGATGGCGCCCTAGCAACCAAGATGGCTGCCAGGAAACAAGATGGCGCCCTAGCAACCATTAGATTGCCCAGCAACAAAGATGGCGCCCTAGAAACCAAGATGGCAGCCTAGCAACCAATTAGACCCCCCAGCAACCAAGATGGTGCCCTAGCAACCAAGATGACTCCCTAGCGACCAATTAGACCCCCCCAGCAACCAAGATGGCGCCCTAGCAACCGAGGCGGCGCCCTAGCAACGCGGCCTAGCGCCACCCCCGAAGCCTGTCCCCGATTCGCGGGTGTTTTTGGGGTGTCTCTGTGGGTTTTGGGGGTTCGGGGCTCACCGGCGCGGCGCAGGCAGCTCCAGAAGCGGCCGTAGGTGTTGAGGGCGCGGGACACGCTGGCCAGGCCGCTGCGGACGGACGGACAGACGGACACGGCGGTTCTTGGCGGGGGGGATGACACCCCCAAACCGCCATCGACCCCCCAGAACCTTCCTGAGCCCCCCAAATCACCCCCGGGCCCCCCAAATACTTCAGACCCCCCCATAGACCCCTATAGACCCCCATAGCCCCCTATAGACCCCCAAAACACCTCAAACCCCCTATAGCTCCCCATAGATCCCTATAGCTCCCCATAGATCCCTATAGCTCCCAATAGATCCCTATAGCCCCCCCAACACCTCAGACCCCCCTATAGGCCTCTATAGCCCCCCCAGCATCTCACACCCACTTATAGATCCCTATAGACACCCCAACACCTCAGACCCGCCCATAGACCCCTATAGCCCCCCAAATACCCCATACCCCCCATAGACCCCTATAGCCCCCCCAAAACACCTCAAATTCCCTCTAGCTCCCCATAGATCCCTATAGCCCCTCATATTCCCCATGTCCCTCCACAGACCCCTATAGTTCCTCCATGTCCCCCCATAGACCCCTATAGGCCCCACAACACCCCATAGACACCTATAGATCCCATGTCCCCCCATAGACCCCTAAATACCCCATACTCCCCCACAGACCCTTATAGACCCCCTATGTCCTCCCATAGACCCCTATAGCCC
The DNA here is from genome assembly GCF_963082525.1 of Nesoenas mayeri. Taxonomy (NCBI): domain Eukaryota; kingdom Metazoa; phylum Chordata; class Aves; order Columbiformes; family Columbidae; genus Nesoenas; species Nesoenas mayeri. Next base: position 38,488 of record NW_027660041.1, read on the forward strand.
CCCCATAGACCCTCCCAACACCCCACAGCCCCCTATAGACCCCCCATAGACCCCTATAGCCCCCATACTGACCCTGGGCTGGGGGCGCAGGGCCCAGGGGGGTCCCCGTTGTCCCCCAACAGCGCCCGCAGGATGGCAACGACCCCCCCCTGCTCCGCCGGCCCCTATGGACACAACCTATGGGCTCTGTACATCCCACACACGGGCCCTATAGATCCCACACACCACCCACATGGCCCCTATAGATCCCCAAATGGCCCCTATAGATCCCACACGTGACCCCTATACATCCCACCCATGGCTCCTATAGATCCCACCCAGCCCCTATACATCCCCAACACGGGCCCTATAGATCCCACACACCACCCACATGGGCCCTATAGATGCCACACATGAAGCCTACAGATCCATACACCGCCCATATAGATCCACCCACGGCCCCTATAGATCGCACACACAGCCCCTATAGATCATGCAAATGTGACCTATACATCCCACAAACAACCCACTCGGCTCCTATAGGTGCCAGAAATGGCTCCTATAGGTCCTGTAAATGGTGCCTATACAGCCCATGAACGTCCCATACGGCCCCTATAAGTCCCACAAACAGCCCCTATAGATCCCACACACCACCCATGTGGCCCCTATAGATTCTGCAAATGTGCCCCATATGTCCCACAAGTGGCCCATACAGCTCCTATACATCCCACAAACAGCCCCTATACATCCCACAAACGGGGCCCGTATGTTGCCTATAGGTCCCAGAAATGGCCCCTATAGACCCCACACATCACCCACGTGGTCCTTATAGATCCTGCAAATGGCCCCTATACATCCCGCAAATGACCCACATGGTCCCTATAGGTCCCAGAAACGGCCCCTATACGTCCCGCAAACGGCCCGTGTGGCCCCTATAGGTTCCCCCATCGCGCTCCCCACACCCCATCAGATCCATAGGTGCCCATAGGTGGCTATAGGTGGCTATAGGTGGGTACCTGGAGCGCCAGCAGCAGCCGCCCCCCGGCCAGCGCCCCCAGCAGGCGCGTCAGCAGCCACAGCCCCTCGGGGGACGCCCCTATACATCCCTATAGGGGACAGGGGGACCTATAGCGCCGGGGAGCCCCTATGGACCCCCCAGCGACCTATAGACCCGGATATGGGGGGTTATGGGGTATATGAGGGTCAATGGAGGTCTATGGGCTTTATAGGGGTCTATAGGAGTCTATGGGCGTCTATAGGGGTCCACGGGGGTCTATAGGGGTCTACGAGGGTCTATAGAGGTCTATGGGGCTCTGTAGGCATCTACAGGGAGCTCTGGGGTCTACAGGGATCTATAGGGCCTATGGGGGTTTATGGTGTCTACAGGAGTCTATAGAGATCTATAGGGATCTATAGGGATCTAAGAAGGTCCATAGGATCTGTGTGGGTCTATGGCAGTCTAAACGCATCTATAGGGTCTACAGAGATCTATGGGATCTACAGGGGTCTATGGGAGTCTATAGGGGTCTACAGAAGTCTACAGAGCTCTATGGGAGTATACAAGTATCTATAGGGCTCTACCGGCATCTATAGGGGTCTTTGGGGTCCATAGGTGTCTATAGAGATCTATTGCAGTCTATAGGAGTCTATAGGCTCTATGGCGGTCCATAGGAGTCTATAGGATCCGTAGGTGTCTACAGGCATCTATAGGTATCTACAGGTGTCTATAGGGTCCCTAGGTATCTATAGGTGTCTATAGGATCCCTAGGTGTCTATAGGTCTCTACAGCTGTCTACAAGATCCACAGGTGTCTGTAAGCGTCTATAAAATCCGTAAGTGTCTATAGAGTACATAGGTATCTATAGGTGTTTACGGGTATCTACAGGATCTATAGAACCTATAGGGTCTATAGGTACCCGTGTGTCTCCTGGGCCGGTGTCGACGGTGACGAGAACGAGCTGGGGCTGGAACTGGGGATGGGACCAGAAACACCAAAAACACCCAAAATCACACCAAAAACACCCCCAAACACCAAAAAACACCCAAAAAACACCCCCAAACACCAAAAAACACCCAAAAAACACCCAAAAAACACCCCCAAAACACCCAGAAAACACCCCAAAAACCACCCAAAAAACACCCAAAAAAACACCCCAAAAAACACCCCCAAACACCCAAAAAACACCTCAAAAAACACCTCAAAAAACACCCCCAAAACACCCCAAAAAACACCCTCAAACACCCAAAAAACACCAAAAAAACACCCAAAAAACCACCCCAGAAACCACCCAAAAAACACCCCCAAACACCCAAAAAACCACCCCAAAAAACACCCCAAAAACACCTCAAAAAAACCAAACACCCCAAAAAACACCCCCAAACACCAAAAAAACACCCAAAAAACACCCAAAAAAACACCCCAAAAAACCACCCCAAAACCACCAAAAAAACCACCCCAAGAACCCCAAAACCACCCAAAACCCACCCTAAAACACCAAAAAAAAACACCCCAAAACCACCCCAAAAAACCCCAAAAACCACCCAAATCCCCCAAACCCTCAAAACCCCCCAAAACGCCCCAAATTGCCCCAAAACGCCCCAAATTGCCCCAAAGCGCCACCTGCAGGCCCAGGGGCAGCAGCAGCTGCAGAACCGCGGCCACCACGTCACCGTCGCTCCCCCCGCCCTATAGGGGACACAACGTATAGACCCTATAGAGCCCCAGAGCAATCCCGAGAGACCCCCAACCCCTATAGACACCCCAGTTCCTATACACCCCCCTATAGGCCCCCCAACCCCTATAGACACCCCTGAGACCCCCCAGCCCCTATAGACCCTCCAGTTCCTATAGGAACCTCTATAGCCCCCCAACCCCTATAGACCCCGTATACTCTCCATACATTCCCATACAGCCCCTATAACACCCTATAGAACCCCATAACCCCCTATGTAACATCTATGATGCCCTATAGATCCCCTCTAGTGCCGCATAGAGCCCCTACAATGCTCTACAGATCCCCTATAGTGCCCTATAGATTCCCTCTAGTGCCCCATAGAGCCCCTACAATGCCCTATAGACCCCCTATAACACCCCACACAAACCCTATAACGCTCCATATAGTCCCTATAATGCGCCATATGATCTTTATCATGCTCTATGTGACCTCTATAAAGTGCCACACGGCTCCTATAACGTTCTATAACGTCCATACAAAGCAGCACAGGATGTCTATAACACCGCATATAGCCCCTACAACGATCTATATACAGACCCCATATGGTGTCTATAATGCCCCACACGATTCTTACAATGCCCTGTATGACGCCTATAAGGCACCATATGGCTTCTATAACTCTCCATAAAGTCCCTATAATGCCCCATAAGGTGCCTTTAACACCCCATATAGTCCCTATAACGCTCTGTATGACCCCTATACTGCCCCATACGGTGTCTATACGCCCTCCCATAGGTACCCCTATGGAATCCATACCTCCTCCCAGGTCACGTGGACGCTCAAGGGCCGGGGTGGGTCGGGGGGGGCGGGGCCTCCGTGAACCCCGAAATACAGAACCCTATGGGAGAGAACCCAGTATAGACCAGTATAGACCAGTACAGACCAGTATGGACCAGTATGGACCAGTATAGACCAGTAACGTACCCGGGGTCGTCCTGGAAGAGCCGGGGGAGGGTCCAGCTGGGCTGGGAGCACCAGTCGACCAGGAGGACACTGGGGAGGGAACCCAGGCGTCCGGGAACCCCGAAAAGGGACCCAGGCGTCCGGGGACCCAGAAAAGGGACCCAGGTGTCCGGGGACCCTTGAAAAGGGACCCAGGCGTCCGGGGACCCAAGAAGGGACCCAGGCATCCGGGGACCCTTGAAAAGGGACCCAGGTGTCCGGGGACCTCAAAAAGGGACCCAAGCAAAAAGGGACCCAGGCGTCCGGGGACCCCCCAACAAAGGGACCCAGGCGTCCGGGAACCCCCCGAAAAGGGACCCAGGCGTCCGGGGGCCTCACCGCTGCCCCCCCGCCCGCGCCTCCTTTGCGGCGATGGCGACGTCGTCCAATCGGCCGCTGGCGCCGTCCGGCTCCTCCTGCTGCCCGGGGCGCCTATAGGGAACGTATAGACACCCCTATAGGTTCTATACCCCCCCAGGAATCCTATAGATCCTATAGCATCACCACAAGCCCTAGAGCAGCCCGGGGGTTCTATAGGACTCCACTGGGGCTGGCAGGGGGGCATCTATAGGGGCTCAGGGGGGTCTATAGGGGCTGGATTTATAGGGGATGGTGAGTATAGACAGGCTGTGTGTGGATCTATAGAGCCTAAAGATTAAACTATAGGAGCTGGGGGGGATTCTATAGACCCTGAGGGTGAATCTACAGGGGCTGGAGGGAGTTCTATAGACCCTGGGGGTGGATCCATAGGGGCTGAGAGAGGTTCTATAGACCCTGGGGTTGGATCTATAGGGGCTGGGGGGGGGGGTTCTATAGACCCTGGGGTTGGATCTATAGGGGCTGAGAGAGGTTCTATAGACCCTGGGGTTGGATCTATAGGGGCTGGAGGGGGGGTTCTATAGACCCTGGAGGTGAATCTATAGGGGCTGAGGGAGGTTCTATAGACCCTGGGGGTGAATCTATAGGGGCTGGGGGAGATTCTATATGGGCTGGGAGTGGATTTATAGAGGCTGGAGAAGCCTATAGGGGGTGGCCCTGGGGTTCTGTGGCTCTATAGGCCCCTGGGTGACGCGTACGGCCCCACGCCCCCCGCAGGGGGTCCCTATGGGCGCCATAGGTGGCGGTGGCGCCTATGGGCGCTATAGGTGCCGTACCGCAGCAGCGCCAGCCCGTTGCGCACGTCCCCGCTCAGCAGCTTCTGCAGCAGCGACAGCAGCGACCCCGCAGCGCGGCGGGAAACGCCCGCGGCCTGCGGACCCCGGCGTCCGGGAGGGACCCAGGCGTCCGGGGGACCCAGGCGTCCGGGAGGGACCCAGGCGTCCGGGAGAGGGGAGGGGGGGGAAGCAAAGTTCAGGGTTATGAGGGTAGGGGGGGACCCCAAGACTGGGGGGGGACCCAGGCGTCCCGGGGACCCAGGAGTTCAGGAGGGGACCCAGGAGTTCGGGAGGGACCCAGGAGTCCGGGAGGGACCCAGGAGTTCGGGAGGGGACCCAGGAGTTCGGGAGGGACCCAGGAGTTCGGGAGGGGACCCAGGAGTTCGGGAGGGACCCAGGCGTCCGGGGGACCCAAGTGTCTGGGAGGGACCCAGGCGTTCGGGAGAGGGGAAGGGGGGGGAAGCAAAGCTCAGGGTTATGGGGGTAGGGGGAGGACCCCAAGACTGGGGGGGGACCCAGGCATCCGGGAGGGACCCAGGCGTCCAGGAGGGACCCAGGAGTTCGGGAGGGACCCAGGCGTCCGGGAGAGGAGAGGCAGGGGGAAGCAAACTTCAGGGTTATGGGGGTAGGGGGGGGACCCCAAGAGTGGAGGGTGACCCAGGCATCCGGGGGACCCAGGAGTTCAGGAGAGGACCCAGGAGTTTGGGAGGGACCCAGGAGTTCGGGAGGGACCCAGGCGTCCAGGAGGGACCCCGGCATCCGGGGAACCCAGGAGTTCAGGAGGGACCCAGGCGTCCGGGGGACCCAGGTGTCTGGGAGGGACCCAGGAGTTCGGGAGGGGACCCAGGAGTTCGGGAGGGACCCAGGCGTCCGGGGGACCCAGGTGTCCGGGAGGGACCCAGGAGTTCGGGAGGGACCCAGGCGTCCGGGCACACTCACCGGGGGGAGGTTCGACTCCATCCGGGCCAAGTCGTCGGGGCTGTGGGGGGGACACCCCAAAAGTGACCCCAAAACCATTGGGAGGATCCCCCCAGGAACCCCCAAATCCCCCCCAAAACGCCCCCCCCCACCTGTGCACCAGCAGCAGCTCCTCATTGGTCGCCGGGCGGCACTGGGGGACAAGGGACAACGTGAGGGACCCAGGCGTCCGGGAGGGACCCAGGCGTCCGGGGGATCCCGGCATCCGGGAAGGACTCAGGCGTCCGGGAGGGACCCCAGTGTCCGGGAGGGACCCAGGAGTTCGGGAGGGACCCAGGAGTTCGGGAGGGACTCAGGCGTCCCGGAGGGGACCCAGGCGTCCGGGAGGGACCCAGGCGTCCGGGTGCTCACCTGCACGCGGACGCAGCGCTGGGCCAGTCCCAGTTGCTCCAGTTTCGCCCATGAGACCGAAAGCGGCTCCGGAGCTTCTGGGGGGCTGGGGAGAGGGGGAGAGTGAGGGGACCCAGGCGTCCAGGAGGGGACCCAGGCGTCCGGTGGGACCCAGGTGTCCGGGGAGAGCTGGGTGACCCCAGTATCCCAGTGCAAGGGGAAGCTGGGACCAGTATGGGGGGGATAATGGGCACTGGGGGGGTGCTGGGAAGGGGACCCAGGCGTCCAGGCGTTACCTCCCATCCCCCGACGCCGCGAATTCCTCATGGTAAACCAGCCCCGTCCCTGTGGGCGCCGCCGCCTCCGCACCCAGATCCTGCGGGGACCCAGGCGTCCGGGAGGGGACCCAGGCGTCCGGGAGGGCACCCAGGCGTCTGGGAATCCCCCCCTTGCCCAAGGGACCCAGGCGTCCGGGAATGGACCCAGGCATCCAGGAACCACACTCACCCCAGGGACCCAGGTGTCTGGAAGGGGACCCAGGCGTCCGGGACCCCCATCCAAAAAAGGACCCAGGCGTCCGGGACAGCCCCTCAACCCAAGACCCAGGTGTCTGGGAATGGACCCAGGAGTCCGGGAATAGACCCAGGAGTCCGGGAACCCCCCCACAAAAAGGGACCCAGGCATCCGGGACCCCCTGTCACCCCAGGGACCCAGGTGTCCAGGAATGAAATCAGACATCCAGGACCCCCCCAAAAAGGGACCCAGGCATCCGGGGCAGCCCCGCCTACCAGCCGCTGTAGCTCCGCCTCCAGTCCCTCCCTCCGGCTCCGCGCGCGGCCGCGGCGCTTCAGCTCCGGGAGCCCCGCCCCCCGCTGGGCGGGGACGCGACGCCCCGCCCTCCCCTGGGCGGAGCCAACGTCAGTCCGGCCCCCCAACAAACCACGTCCCCCATGAAAATCCCGCCCCTTCATAAATCCCGCCCCTTTGTGAACCCCGCCCCCTTCCCGAGCCCCGCCCCTTCGCGAACCCGCCCCTTCGGGAACTCCGCCCCTTTGCAAACCCCGCCCCTTTGCAAACCCCGCCCCTTTACAAACCTCGCCCCTTCGCAATCCCCGCCCCTTTGCAAACCCCGCCCCTTCGTGAACCCCGCCCCTTCGCAAACCCCGCCCCTTTACAAACCTCGCCCCTTCACAATCCCCGCCCCTTTGTGAACCCCGCCCCTTCGCGAACCCCGCCCCTTCGCAAACTCCGCCCCTTCGCGAACCCCGCCCCTTTGCAAACCCCGCCCCTTTGCAAACCCCGCCCTTTTGCAAACCCCGCCCCTTCGCAAACCCCGCCCCTTTGCGAACCCCGCCCCTTTGCAAACCCCGCCCCTTGGCGAACCACGCCCCTTGGCGAACCACGCCCCTTCGCGAACCGGGCCCCTTTGCGAACCCCGCCCCTTTGTGAACCCCGCCCCTTTGCGAACCCCGCCCCTTTGCGAACCCCGCCCCTTTGCGAACCACGCCCCTTTGCAAACCCCGCCCACCCGCGGTCCCCCGCGCGCACTCACCAATCCCCACGCCCCGCCCACCAGCTCCGCCCACTCAGGCCCCGCCCACCCGCCTTGGCCCCGCCCCTTCTCACCATCCGCAGCCGGGGGGGCGCCGCAGAGGGGGGGGCCTGGGGGGAGGAACGGGGTCAGGGGAGACGGGAGGTCAATGGGGGACAACGAGGGGAGCAGGGGGGCCAATGGGGGCCAATGGGGGTCAATGGGGGTCAATGGGGGACAACGGGGAGAGTGGGGGGGTCAATGGGGGTCAATGGGGGCCAATGGGGGACAACAGGGGGAGGAGGGGGGTCAATGGGGGCCAATGGGGGTCAATGGGGGCCAATGGGGGACAACAGGGGGAGCAGGGGGGTCAATGGGGGCCAATGGGGGTCAATGGGGGACAACGGGGGGAGCGGGGGGGCCAATGGGGGTCAATGGGGGCCAATGGGGATCAATGGGGGTCAGTGGGGATCAATGGGGATCAATGGGGGTCAATGGGGGCAGCGGGGGGGCCAATGGGGGTCAATGGGGGCCAATGGGGATCAATGGGGGTCAATGGGGATCAATGGGGATCAATGGGGATCAATGGGGGCAGCGGGACGAACCGGAGCGGCCGCGCTCACCTGGAGCCCCGAGCGGCGCTGACGGCGGGCGCGCCGTGATGACGTCAGCAAAGGGGAGGGGCGCCGGCACAGCCCGGCCTTCGTGGGCGTGGCTTGTGCTGCGGGGCGTGGTTTGGGGGAATTGCCGTACGGCGCTGCCATGTTGAATGTGCCCAGACGGGCGCCGCCATGTTGGGTGTGGCCGCTGCGCGCCGCCATCTTGGCGCCAACTATTGTGTTAGTGGGGGGGGGGGGGAGCGCTATTTTGTGGTGGAATTTTGGGGTCTGCCCTCCCCCACAGACCTTCTGGGCGGGGACACACGAGCCCCCGGAGACCCCCCCCATTTCCCACTGAAATAACGAGGCCTGAGCGCACCTTTTTGTTTTTAAAAACAAACTGTAATACGGAACCAAACCCCCCCCCATCCAGCCCCTTAGATCTGGGGGTTGAGACCTGGGGGGGCGGCAGCAGAGGGGGCAGCGTATCCACCCCCGGGTCCCCCCAAAAAGGCTCCGGTGTTGGGGAAGGGCAGGAGGTGCCCGGAGAGGACGAGGGGTCCGAGGGCGTAAAGAGCAGCCGGATCCTCGGGGGGGGCTTGTGGGGGCACTGGGGGGGGTGGGGGGGGGCCCCCCATGGTCTCCGTGACCCCCCCGGGACCGGGGCCGCCCCCCCCCGCCCGCCGTTTCTTGCCCTTGGCCGTGACCTTGCGGTTGCGGGTCTGGATCCCGTCCTTGCGCATGGTCAGGGGTCGGTTCACCTGGAGGGAAAAGAGGGGGGGACCCAGGCGTTCGGGGGGGAACCCAGGCATCCGGGACCCCTCCACAGTGACCCTGCTCCTCCTCAGACCCCCAAACCTCAGGGGGTCCCTAAAATTCCTTCCCCTGTAAAGATGCCCCATGGTTGAGGGATCTCAGGGATTTGGAGGGGACCCAGGCGTTCGGGAGGGACCCAGGCGTCCGGGAGGAACCCAGGCGTTCGTGAGAGGGGAGGGGGAACCAATATTGGGGGTAGGAACCAAAGTTCCGGGTCATGGGGGCTGGGGGGAGCTGGTAAAGCGCGGTGCACCGAGGCAAACGGTGCACCGGAAATGAGTCCCTACCGAGGCAACAAGGGGAAGGCGGAAGTGGGACAGCACAGCGGCAAGTAGAGACCGGAAGTGCGCTCTACCGAGGCACACGGGCACCGGAAATCAGTTGTACCGAGGCAAATGGGCGGGTTTGGGGTGGAAAAAGGGGGTTTTGGGGGTGGAAAAGCGGGTTTTTGGGGTGAAAAAGCGGGTTTTCGGGTGTCTCACGCGGTGCAGTTTGTAGTAGAGGCCGCAGGCGTTGCAGACGGGGTCCCCGCGGGGGCTGCGGCGCCACAGGGTCGTGGTGCTGGTCTGGCAGTTGCTGCAGACGGTGCCGGCGCGTTTGCTCACCAGCTGCAAACGGGGTGAAAAACACGGATTTTCGGCAAATCTGGGGGTTTGGGGGTTTCTTGGGGTCTCCCCGGGGGATTTTGGGGGTGAATCGTGGGGATTCTGGGACTCACCAGGCGCTTCTTGGGGTGGATTTGGGCTATTTTGTGTTGGATTTGGGTTGGATTTGGGATGGATTTGGGGCAGTTTGTATGTCCGGGTGATTTTTGGGGTGAATCACGGGGATTTGGGGGCTCAGCAGGGTCAGATTTGGGTTATTTGGGGCTGGTTTGGGTTGGGTTTGGTTTGGATTTGGGATGGATTTGGGTTGGATTTGGGATGGATTTGGGTTGGATTTGGGATGGATTTGGGCTGATTTAGGGCATATTTGGGGGGGTATTTTGGGTGGGATTTGGGGGGTTTTGGGGTCCATTTGAGCCATTTTCGCGAGGTTTTTGGGGGGTTTGCGTGTTGCGTGTGCCCGGGTGGGTTTTGGGGTGAATCACAGGGATTTTGGGGCTCAGCAGGGTCACATTTAGGTTATTTTGGGCTGGTTTGGGTTGGGTTTGGTTTGGATTTGGGATGGATTTGGAGGGGGGTTTGGGTTGGATTTGGGGGGTTTTTGGGCAGTTTGTATGTCTGGGTGATTTTTGGGGTGAATCACGGGGATTTCAGGGCTCAGCAGGGTCAGATTTGGGTTATTTTGGGCTGGTTTGGGTTGGGTTTGGTTTGGATTTGGGTTGGATTTGGGATGGATTTGGGATGGATTTGGGCTGGTTTAGGGCAGATTTGGGGGGTGTTTTGGGTTGGATTTGGGGGGTTTTGGGGCAGTTTGTATGTCTGGGTGATTTTGGGGGTGAATCACGGGGATTTCAGGGCTCAGCAGGATCAGATTTGGGTTATTTTGGGCTGGTTTGGGTTGGATTTGGGTTGGATTTGGGATGGATTTGGGTTGGATTTGGGATGGATTTGGGCTGGTTTAGGGCAGATTTGGGGGGTGTTTTGGGTTGGATTTGGGAGGTTTTGGGGCAGTTTGTATGTCCGGGTGATTTTGGGGGTGAATCACGGGGATTTGGGGGCTCAGCAGGGTCAGATTTGGGTTATTTTGGGCTGGTTTGGGTTGGGTTTGGTTTGGATTTGGGATGGATTTGGTTTGGATTTGGGATGGATTTGAGATGGATTTGAGATGGATTTGGGATGGATTTGGGATGGATTTGGGATGGATTTGGGATGGATTTGGTTTGGATTTGGGCTGATTTAGGGCAGATTTGGGGGGGTATTTTGGGTTGGATTTGGGGGGTTTTGGGGTCGTTTAGAGCGATTTTCGTGGGCTTTTTTGGGGGGTTCTCATGTTGCGTGTGCCCGAGTGGGTTTTGGGGTGAATGGTGGGGATTTTGGGGCTCAGCAGGGTCAGATTTGGGTTATTTTGGGCTGGTTTAGGTTGGATTTGGTTTGGATTTGGGTTGGATTTGGGATGGATTTGGGTTGGATTTGGGCTGGTTTAGGGCAGATTTGGGGGGTGTTTTGGGTTGGATTTTGGGGGGTTTTGGGGCAGTGTGTGTGTCCGGGTGATTTTTAGGGTGAATCACGGGGATTTTGGGGCTCAGCAGGGTCAGATTTGGGTTATTTTGGGCTGGTTTGGGTTGGGTTTGGTTTGGATTTGGGATGGATTTGGGTTGGATTTGGGATGGATTTGGGTTGGATTTGGGATGGATTTGGGCTGATTTAGGGCATATTTGGGGGGGTATTTTGAGTTCGATTTGGGGGGTTTTGGGGTCCATTTGAGCCATTTTCGCGGGGTTTTTTGGGGGTTTGCGTGTTGCGTGTGCCTGGATGGGTTTTGGGGTGAATCACAGGGATTTTGGGGCTCAGCAGGGTCAGATTTGGGCTATTTCGGGCTGGTTTGGGTTGGGTTTGGTTTGGATTTGGGATGGATTTGGGTTGGATTTGGGATGGATTTGGTTTGGATTTGGGATGGATTTGGGATGGATTTGGGATGGTTTAGGGCAGATCTGGGGGGTGTTTTGGGTTGGATTTGGGGGGTTTTGGGGCAGTTTGTATGTCTGGGTGATTTTTGGGGTGAATCACGGGGATTTCAGGGCTCAGTAGGATCAGATTTGGGTTATTTTGGGCTGGTTTGGGTTGGATTTGGGTTGGATTTGGGATGGATTTGGGTTGGATTTGGGTTGGATTTGGGCTGGTTTAGGGCAGATTTGGGGGGTGTTTTGGGTTGGATTTGGGAGGTTTTGGGGCAGTTTGTATGTCCGGGTGATTTTGGGGGTGAATCACGGGGATTTGGGGGCTCAGCAGGGTCAGATTTGGGTTATTTTGGGCTGGTTTGGGTTGGGTTTGGTTTGGATTTGGGATGGATTTGGGTTGGATTTGGGATGGATTTGGGTTGGATTTGAGATGGATTTGAGATGGATTTGAGATGGATTTGAGATGGATTTGGGATGGATTTGGGATGGATTTGGGCTGTTCTAGGGCATATTTGGGGGGGTATTTTGGGGTGGATTTGGGGTGTTTTCGGGTCGATTTGAGCGATTTTCGCGGGGTTTTTTGGGGGGTTCTCGTGTTGCGTGTGCCCGGGAGGCTTTTGGGGTGAATGGTGGGGATTTTGGGGCTCACCAGGCGCTTCTTGGGGCGGATGAGGGGCCGGTTGTGGCCGTTGAGCCGGTGGTAGAGCCCGCAGGCGTTGCACAGGTAGTGGCCGGTGCCGTCGCGGCGCCACAGCGGCGTCGCCGTCGCCCCGCAGTTCACGCACTCCCGCGCCTCTGCCGGTACGGACCAGTATGGACCAGTCAGGACCAGTATGGACCAGTCAGGACCAGTATAGACCAGCATTGACCAGTCAGGACTGGTACACACCACTACAAACTGGTATGGATTGGTACAAACCAGTATGGATCAATACGGACTGGTACAGACCAGGACCAATAGAGAACAGTACAAACCAGTAAGAACCAGTACAGACCGGTAAAAACCAGTCTGGACCAGTAAGGATGAATATAAACCAGGACAGACCAGTAAAGATCAATACCGAGCAATACCAACTGGTACGGACCAGTAAGGACCAGTATGGATCAATACCAACCAATACCAACCAGTACAGAGAGCAGGACCAGTATGGACCAGTACAGATGAACACAAACCAGTACAGACTGGTACCGACCAGTACAAACCAGTACGGACCAGAACAGACCAATACCGAACAATACTGACCAGCATAGACCAGTACAGAATAGTATAAACCACTATGGACCAGTACAAAATAGCACAAGCCACTATGAACCAGTACAGACCAATATGGACCATTACCGAGCAGTAAGGGCCAGTACAAGCCAGTAAAGACCAGTATGGACCAGTAAAAACCAGTACGGACTAGTACAAACCAGTACAGATCAATACGGATACAGAGCAGTATAAGATTGCCCCTCCCAGTCTCTCCTAGTTCATCCCAGTGTCCCCCAGTGCTCCCCAGTTCATCCCAGTGTACTCCAGTTCCCTCCCAGTTCATCCAGTTCCACCCAGTACCCCCAGACCCCAAATAACCCCCTGGAACCCTCAAATCCCCCCCAGTCCATCCCAGTTCCCCCCCAGTCCCTCCCAGTATCTCCCAGTCCATCCCAGTCCATCCCAGTCCGTCCCAGTCCCCCCAGTCTCTTCCAGTATCTCCCAGTGTCCCCATTCCGCTCACCGCAGGGTGGGGGCGGGGCGGTCGGGGTGCCCCCCAGGGTGGGGGAGGGGCAGGCGCGGGGCTGCAGAAGCTCCAGGAAGCGGGGGGGGTCCGGGGGGGTCGGGGCCCAGGGGGGACCCCCCCATGGACCCCAACAGACCCCCCCCCTCTGGCCAGGGCACCAGGGACACGCGGCCTGTGGACACACGGACATGTCAGGGGACCAGGGGACAGTGGGGGGACATGGGGACAATGGGGACAATGGGGGGACATGGGGATAATGGGGGGACATAGGGACAATGGGGACAATGGGGGGGCATGGGGGCAATGCGGGGACAATGGGGACCTGGGGGACAGATGGACACAGGTCAGGGGGACAATGGGGACAAGGGGGATATGGGGGGATGTGGGGGGGACAGATGGACAGAGGCAAGGGGGGGCTATGGGGACAATGGGGGACAATGGGGTGACAGACGGACATGAGACGGGGGGGATGGGGGAACAATGGGGACGTGGGGGGATATTGGGGACAATGGGGGGGACAGATGGGCAGATGTGAGGGGGGACAATGGGGATATGGGGGGACAGGGGGGACAACGGGGATATGGGGGGACATGGGGACAATGGGGATATGGGGGGACATTGGGGACAAAGGGGGGGTATTGGGGGGACAAAGGGGGGATATTGGGGGGGACAATGGGGGGACATGGCAGGGAGAACAATGGGGGGACATGGCAGGGAGAACATGGGGAACAAGGCGGGGACAATAGGGGCCATGGGGACAATGGGGGGACATGGCGGGGGGGTCATAGGGACAAATGGGGGACATAGGGGGATATTGGGGACAATGGGGGGATATGGGGGTACCTGTGGGGGGGAGGGGCCCCAGCAGCCCCCCCGGCTCCAGCCCCTCGGGCCCCCCCAGGCCCAGGAACGGCGGCGGCTCCTCGGGGAATGGGGGGGGGAGGGGGGGCCCCGTCCGGCCCCCCCAGCGCCACAAACTCCATCCCGGACGCCTGGGTCCCCTCCCGGACGCCTGGGTTCCCCCCGGATGCCTGGGTCCACTCCCGGACGCCTGGGTCCCAGTGGGGGTGGCAGCAACGGTGGAGCCTGTGGAGGGTAAAGAGGCCCCCATCAAAATAAGCACCCGGACGCCTGGGTCCACTGTCTGGGGAGTGGGGGGCGTCCCAGATGCCTGAGTCCCTCCCGGACGCCTGGGTCCCCTAAGTGGGGGGTTGTCCCCATTTTTTTTGGGGGGGGGGGGGTGGGGGGGGGTGTTGTCACTGACCTGGAGCCGTCGTGTCACCACAGGACGGACGGACGGACGTGGGGGAGGGGCTGGCCCCGCCCTTGGCGTGGGGAGGGGCACTAGGACCCCACCCCCCTCGTTAAATTAAGGGGGGGGCACCTGGGTCCCTCCCCGGACGCCTGGGTCCCCACCCGGACGCCTGGGTCCCTGTTGCGGAACAAGGGGGTAAATTGAGGGGGGAGGGGGGGGTGCATCAACACCCGGACGCCTGGGTCCCTTTTTGGGGGGTCTGGTGTCACCCGAACGCCTGGGTCCCCTATTTATGGGTGAGCACCCGGATTCCTGGGTCCCCCTCCTGGACGCCTGGGTCCCTCCCGGACGCCTGGGTCCCCAGTGCGGGGGGGAAGGTTGGTAACGGCCCCCAGGGCTGCTGGGCACTGATAACGCTTATCAGATCCCAGCGGTTGCGTTTGGGGGGGGCCAAGGCGTGGCCGGGGGACCCAGGCGTCCGGGAGGGACCCAGGCGTCCGGGGCCCCACCCCCCCCCCCCCGAACCGTCACCCTTATCTGCCCCAACCAGAGTGGGGGGGGGGATCCCCCCGGTACTTATGTAGGTCCTACAGAAACACAGGCACCCGCACCCCAAATTCGAGGCGTTTCAGCCCAAAATTTGGGGGTTTAGACCCAAAATTGAGGATTTATGGCCCAAAATTCACTTTTTTTGCACCAAAATGGAACATTCCAGCCCCAAAATTTGGGATTTTCAGCCCAAAATTGACACTTTTTGGCACCAAATTGGAGATTTCCAGCCTCAAATTTGGGATTTTCAGCCCAAAATTGACGTTTTTTGGCACCAAATTTGGGCTGTTTTGGTAAAAAACCACTTATGTCGGTACTAAAATTGACATCTCCAGACCCAAATTCCCCTTTTTTAAGAGCAAAATTGAGTTGGAAACCCCCAAATTGGGCTTTTTATCCCCAAATGTACAGATTTCAACAAAAACCGTAATTTTCTGCGTTCATATTGTTCATTTTCAGCCCAAATTTGGGGGTTTTTTGAGCTTTTTACCCTGAAATTGCGTTTTTCACCCCAAAGCTACAAACTTTCTGCCCCAAATTCCAAATGTTTGATCCCAAATTCTCATTTTCAAACCCAAAATCCTGCTTTTTCACCCCAAAACCGCAGGGGGCGCCGCTCTCACCTGCCATTTTTGCCCAAAATCGGCGTTTTCGGCCCTAAAATTCACGTCTTCGTTCCCAAAACTGGTGTTTTCACCCCCAAAATCGTAGGGTTTTGCCCCAAACGCAGCGTTTCCGTCTTCAAAAATGTGAATTTTCACCGTTTCTGATGTTTTCGAGGTCGTTTCGCTCCTTGGGGGTGGGGGGTGGAGGGGACCCAGGCATCCGGGTGCCCCCCCCCTCATTCCGCAGAGGGGACCCAGGCGTCCGGGGGACCCAGGCGTCCGGGGCTCACGGGGACCCAGGCGTCCAGGGCTCGGGGGGGGGCAGGGCCAGCACCAGGGGGGCGTCAAGGTCAAAGTCGGGGGGTCCCCGGACCCCCCCACGGGGTGGGGGGGGCGTCAGTTCCATGGGGCCGAAGAAATAGGGGTGGAGCAGAGCCTGGGGGGGAAATGGGGGTTAGGGGGGGGGCCCGGACACCTGGGTCCCTCCCGGACACCTGGGTCCCCCCACTCCCATTTCCCCCCGGACGCCTGGGTCCCCCCGGACGCCTGGGTCCCCTCCCGAACGCCTGGGTCTCTCCTGGACACCTGGGTCCCTCCACCCCCACTTCCCCCCGAACTCCTGGGTCCCCCCGGACACCTGGGTCCCCACCTACTCTACCTATGGGCGCTGGTGCAGGTTGAACCACAGGACCCGGCCCAGCAGGTCCAGGGTCCCCCGGACGCCTGGGTCCCCCCCACCCCCATTTCCCCCCGAACTCCTGGGTCCCCCCCAGACGCCTGGGTCCCCCGGACGCCTGGGTCCCTCCACCCCCATTTCCCCCCGAAACTCCTGGGTCCCCCGGACGCCTGGGTCCCCCCTGGACGCCTGGGTCCCTCCCGGATGCCTGGGTCCCCCGGATGCCTGGGTCCCCCCCACCCCCATTTCCCCCCGAACTCCTGGGTCCCCCTGGATGCCTGGGTCCCCCCTGGATGCCTGGGTCCCTCCCGGATGCTTGGGTCCCCCCACCCCCATTTCCCCCCGAACTCCTGGGTCCCCCCGGACGCCTGGGTCCCTCCTGCACGCCTGGGTCCCCCCACCCCCATTTCCCCCCGAACTCCTGGGTCCCCCCAGATGCCTGGGTCCCCCCATCCCCATTTCCCCCCGAACTCCTGGGTCCCCCCGGACGCCTGGGTCCCACCTGCGGCGCGCGCGGGCGCTGGTGCAGGTTGAACCACAGGACCTGGCCCAGGAGGTCCAGGGTCCCCCAGACACCTGGGTCCCTCCCGGACGCCTGGGTCCCCTCCACCCCCATTTCCCCCTGAACTCCTGGGTCCCCCCGGACGCCTGGGTCCCCCGGACGCCTGGGTCCCACCTGCGGCGCGCGCGGGCGCTGGCGCGGGTTGAAGCGCAGGAGCTGGCCCAGCAGGTCGCGCGCGGCCGCCCCGGCCTCGGGCACCAGCTGCTCCAGCGGAGCCGCCGGGCGGCGCCCGAACCGGATCTTGGGGTAGTCGGGAAGAGTCGGCAGCTCCTGGAAACCAGTACAAACCAGTACAAACCAGTACAAACCAGTAACACCGCGGGGTCGCCCCATGGGCGCAGCGGGAGCCCGCAACCCGCTCTAATGGTTCCCAGTTGCTCCCAGTACCGGCAAACGGTCCCCAGCGCTGTCCCAGTATGCGCTGAGCTTTCCCCAGTATCTCCCAGTAACCCCTAGTGTCACCCCAGTACGTGTTGATGGTTTCCCAGTAACCCCCAGTGTCACCCCAGTACGCGTTGATGGTTTCCCAGTATCTCCCAGTAACCCCCAGTGTCACCCCAGTACGTGTTGATGGTTTCCCAGTATCTCCCAGTAACCCCCAGTGTCACCCCAGTACGCGTTGATGGTTTCCCAGTATCTCCCGGTAACCCCCAGTGTCACCCCAGTACGTGTTGATGGTTTCCCAGTATCTCCCAGTAACGCCAAGCGCTCTCTGGTACCACCCCAGTATCATGCCAGTATGTGGCAATGGTTTCCCAGTCCTTCCCAGTATCTCCCAGTGCCCCCTTTTCCCCTCCCAGTCCATCCCAGTATCTCCCAGTCTCTACCAGTGCTACCCAGCCCCATGTACCTCTTCCCAGTCCCTCCCAGTGCATCCCAGTCCACCCCAGTATCCACCAGTGCCCCGTTTCCCCCTCCCAGTCCATTCCAGTCTACTTAAGTCCACCCCAGTCCCTCCCAGTCCATCCCAGTGCCCCCAAGACCCTTCCCAGTCTGTCCCAGTTCCTCCCAGTATCCATCAGTGCCCCCTCTCATCCTCCCAGTCCATCCCAGTATCTCCCAATCCCTCCCAGCCAATCCCAGTCCCTCCCAGTATCCCCCCCGTGCTTCCAAGACCCTTTTCCCCCTCCCAGTCCTTCCCAGTGCCTCCAGGACCCCTCCCAGTCCACCCCAGTATCCCCCAGTGCCTCCCAGTATTCCCCAGTCCTTCCCAGTCCATCCCAGTGCCCTGTCCCAGTCCGTCCCAGTGCTTCCCAGTGCTCCCACGACCCCTCCCAGTGCCTCCCAGTATTCTCCAGTCCCTCCCAGTCCGTCCCAGTGCTCCCAGTGCCCCCAGAACCCCTCCCAGTCCATCCCAGTATCCCCCAGTGCCTCCCAGTCCATCCCAGTGCCTCTTCCCAGACCGTCCCAGAGCTTTCCAGTGCCCCCAGGATCCCTCCCAGTCCATCCCAGTATTCCCCAGTCCCTCCCAGTGTTCCCAGTGCCCCTTCCCAGTCCCTCCCAGTGCTTCCCAGTGCCCCCAGGACCCCTCCCAGTCCATCCCAGTATTCCCCAGTCCATCCCAGTATCTCCCAGTGCCCCTTCCCCATCCCTCCCAGTGCCTCCCAGTATTCCCCAGTCCCTCCCAGTCCATCCCAGTGCTCCCAGTGCCCCTTCCCGTCCCTCCCAGTGCTTCCCAGTGCCCCCAGGACACCCCCTAGTCCCTCCCAGTCCGTCCCAGTGCTCCCAGTGCCCCTTCCCAGTCCCTCCCAGTGCCCCTTCCCAGTCCCTCCCAGTGCTTCCCAGTGCTCCCAGTGCCCCTTCCCAGTCCCTCCCAGTGCTTCCCAGTGCTCCCAGTGCCCCGTCCCAGTCCGTCCCAGTGCTCCCAGTCCGTCCCAGTGCTCCCAGTGCGCTCACGGGCCATGCGCTGGCGCTGGGGGTGCCGAGCGCCCTGAGGACGCAGCAGAGCTGCTCGATGTCGTTGTCCCCGGGGAACAGGGGGGACAGGTTCAGCAGCTCCCCGAAGATGCAGCCCACGGCCCTGCAAACTGGGGTCACTGGGAGCACTGGGACAGGACCCAGGCGTCCGGGGGGGACCCAGGCGTCCGGGGGGAGCTGGGTGACCCCGGGATCCCAGTGTAAGGGGAAGCTGGGATGGGCATGGGGGGGATAATGGGCACTGGGAGGGCACTGGGAGGGCACTAGGGGGATACTGGGATGGACTGGGAGGTACTGGGGAAGGGGACCCAGGCGTCCGGGAGGGACCCAGGCGTCCGGGGGGAGGTGGGCGACCCCGGGATCCCAGTGCAAGGGGAAGCTGGGATGGGCATGGGGGGGATAATGGGCACTGGGAGGGCACTGGGAGGTACTGGGAAGTACTGGGAAGGGGACCCAGGCGTCCGGGGGGGACCCAGGCGTCCGGGGGGAGGTGGGTGACCCCAGGATCCCAGTGCAAGGGGAAGCTGGGATGGGTATGGGGGGGATAATGGGCACTGGGAGGTACTGGGAGGTACTGGGAAGGGGACCCAGGCGTCCGGGGGGGACCCAGGCGTCCGGGGGGAGGTGGGTGACCCCGGGATCCCAATGCAAGGGGAAGCTGGGATGGGTATGGGGAGGGAAATGGGTGATGAGAGTGTACTGGGAGGGTACTGGTGGGTACTGGGAAGGGGACCCAGGCGTCCGGGGGACTCACCACAGATCGACTCCCTCGTCGTACTCGCGGGCGCCGTAGAGCAGCTCAGGAGCGCGATACCACCTCGTTAAACCAACCGCTTTGTTAATTAGGGGGACCCAAGCATCCGGGAGGGACCCAGGTGTCCGGGAGGGACCCAGGCGTCCGGGGGAAGTGGGGGGCAGTACCTGGTGGCCACCTGGTGGCTGTAGGGGCGGCCCCGGGGGGGTCCCAGCACTCGCGCCAGCCCCAGATCCGCCACCTTCAGCCGCCCCCGCCCGTCCAGCAGCAGGTTGGCCGGTTTCAGGTCCTGTGACCCCCCCCGGATGCCTGGGTCCCTTTTCCAGTACCGCCCAGTGCCTCCCCAGTGCCCACCTGCACCCCCAAACCCATCCCAGCTTCCCCTTGCACTGGGGTTTCCCAGCTCTCCCCAGACACCTGGGTCCCTCCCGAACTCCTGGGTCCCACCCCCGAACTCCTGGGTCCCTCCCTCCACTTTGGGACCCCCTCCCGACTTTGGGACCCCCCGCCCCGAACTCCTGGGTCCCCTCCCGAACTCCTGGGTCCCTCCCTCCATTTTGGGAACCCCCCCTGATTTTGGGACCCCCCCCTGCCCCGAACTCCTGGGTCCCTCCCGAACTCCTGGGTCCCTCCCTCCATTTTGGGACCACCCCCTGGCTCCGAACTCCTGGGTCCCTCCCAAACTCCTGGGTCTCACCCCCGAACTCCTGGGTCCCTCGCTCCACTTTGGGACCCCCCCCCCCGATATTGGGACCCCCCGCCCCGAACTCCTGGGTCCCTCCCGAACTCCTGGGTCCCTCCCGAACTCCTGGGTCCCTGCTGACCCTGTGCAGGATGCGCTGGGCGTGGCAGTGCCCCACCCCCCTCAAGGTCATGGCCAGCAGCGCCCGCACGCGGGGGGGGGGGCAGGGGCGCGGGGGCGGCGCGCAGGAGCCCCCCCCAGGTCCCCCACCAGGAAATCCAAGGTCAAGATCACGGCCGGGCCCTGGGCGAAGGCCGCGCGCAGGCGGACCACCTGGGGGAACCCCAAAGTCAGGGGGGGGGCCCCGAAATACGGGGGAACCCAGGCGTCCGGGAGGGACCCAGGCGTCCGGGATGGGGGGTCTGATGTGGGGGGTGGGGGGTTCTCAAGGTCAAGGAGGCGCTGAGGTCTCCTGGGATAGACCCCACCATCAGGGGGGGACCCACAAAAATAGGGGGGACCCAGGCATCCAGGAGGGACCCAGGCGTCTGGGAGGGACCCAGGCATTCGGGATGGGGGGTCTGATGTGGGGGGGTGGGGGGTTCTCAAGGTCAAGGGGGGAGGGAATAAGATTTGGGTGGGGATCCCAAAATCGGGTGGGGGGGGGTGGGGGGGGCAGGAATATGGGGGGGACCCAGGCGTTCGGGAGGGACCCAGGCGTCCGGGATGGGTGGTCTGATGTGGGGGGTGGGGGGTTCTCAAGGTCAAGGGGGGGCTGAGGTCTCCTGGGGGGGACCCCAAAATCAGGGTGGGACTCAGGAATATGGGGGGATCCACAAATATGGGGGGGGACCCAGGTGTCCGGGAGGAACCCAGGCGTCCGGGATGGGGGGTATGATATGGGGTGTGGGGGGTTCTCAAGGTCCATGGGGGGCTGAGTTCTCCTGGGGGGGGGCAAGACTTGGGTGGGGACCCCAAGATCTGGGGTGGGTCTCCAAAATATGGGGGGACACCCAGGAATATGGGGGGGAGACCCAGGCGTCCGAGAGGGACCCAGGCGTCCGGGATGGGGGTTCTCATGTGGGATTTGGGGGATTGTTTGGGGGGGGTCCTCAAGATCTATATGGGGGGGGCTGAGGTCTCTTGGGGGGCACCCCAAGATTTTGGGGACCCAGGTGTCCGGGAGGGGGGTCCTCATGTGAGGTTTTGGGGGTTTAAGGGGGGTTGGGGGGGTATAGGGGGGGATCCCCATAGGGGACCCAGGCGTCCGGGGGGTTCCCGCTCACTCACATGCGGATGCTCCTGGATGTGCCGCAGCGCTTTGATCTCCCGCAGGGTCTGGGGGGGCAGCCCCTCCTCAGGCCGCCTCAGCGGCACCTTCTTGAGCGCCACCAGCTCCCCGGTCTGCGGGGGACACGGACATGGCCCCACACACCCCCACAAAACGGACCCAGGCGGCCGGGGGGGACCCAGGCGTCCGGGAGGGACCCAGGCGTCCGGGGCCTCACAGGCCTCTCCGCCCCCCAAGGCCTCAAACCCCCCTCAAAGCGCCCCCACGGCGCCCAACGCGACCTCTCGGTCCTTGGCCTTGAACACGACGCCGTGGGCGCCCTCCCCGATGCGGCCCAGGATGATGTACTGGTCCATACTGGGCCATACTGGTGCGACTGGGCCGGGAGGAGCGGGACGGGAGCGGGGGATTGTGGGACGCTGGAGGACCGAGCCCACAATACACGGCGCAGCGCCCCGGCAACCGGGCCACGCCCCTAGCAACCGCGGCCCGCCAATAGGAAGGCGGCCAAGTTCCCTAGCAACCGCATCTCGCCAATAGGAACGCGGAGACGTTGCCTAGCAACCGCGCCCCGCCCCCTGCGCCTGGCATTCCGTACACCCTGGCAACCGCAACCCCGCCCCTTAGCAACGGCGGCTCCGCTTCTCCGTCAGTCACCCGCTCCGCCCTTCTGATTGGTGAGATGCTCTGCGCGGCTCCACCCCTCCTCCGCCAATCATCCATTTCGCCCTTCTGATTGGTGGGGGTGCTCTGCGCGGCTCCGCCCCCCTCCGCCAGTCATCCGCCCCGCCCCTCTGATTGGTGGGAGGTTTTGCGCGGGCTGGGAGATCGTGCGGTGATTGGCCGGCGCGGAGGCTCCGCCCATTTCTCCTCAGGCTCGGCGGCGCCGTTCTCCCCGCTCCTCAGCGCCCGGCGAGGCGGCGGCTCCGGGGGCGGTTTTTGGGGTGCCGGAGGGTCCCCGGAGCCGCGTCCCGTTGGCAGCCGCACGATGGCGGCGCTGCCGCCGCGGGAGTTCGCGGCGCAGGTGCTGCCCGGGTGCGTGATCCCCACGGCGCGGCAGGGCCTGGCCCAGCTCTGGCCGCTGCTGCTGCTGTGTCTAGGGGCGCGGCTGCTGCACCGCCTGCGTGAGTGGGACCTTGGGGATGGGGGGGCTCTAGGGTGGGGGGCATCCGTGAGTCTGGGGAGGTGGCAGGAGTTTGGGGGGGACACTCATGAAACTGGGGAGCAGGCTGGGCTCTGGAGGGACACCCAGGGGTTTGGGGGGCACCCATGATCCTGGGGGGGATACCCATTAAACTGGGGGGTCCACCAGGGGTTTGGGGGGGCACCCATGATCCTGGGGGGCACCCATTAAACTGAGGTGTCCACCAGGGGTTAGGGGGGGCACCCATGATCCTGAGGGTGCACCCAGGCAGTTGGGGGGGCACCCGTGATCCTGGGGTTCACCCAGGGATTTGGGGGGGCACCCATGATCCTGGGGGGGATACCCATTAAACTGAGGTGTCCACCAGGGGTTTGGGGGGGGCACCCATGATCTTGGGGGGGCACCCATTAAACTGGGGGTGTCCACCAGGGGCTTACGGGGGCACCCTGGGTTCTGGGGGTCTCCCAGGGGTTTGAGGGGGCACCCATGATCCTGGGGTTCACCCAGGGGTTTGGAGGGGCACCATGATCTTGGGGGGGCACCCATTAAACTGGGGTGTCCACCAGGGGTTTGAGGGGGCACCCATTAAGCTGGGGTGTTCACCAGGGGTTTGGGGGGGCACCCATGATGCTGGGGGGGCACCCATTAAACTGGGAGGTCCACCAGGTGTTTGGGGGGCACCCATTAAGCTGGGGTGTTCACCAGGGGTTTGGGGGGCACCCATGATCCTGGGCATCCCCCAGGGGTTTGGGGGGGCACCCTGGGCTCTGGGTGTCTCCCAGGGGTTTGGGGGGCACCCATGATCCTGGGGGGGGCACCCATTAAACTGGGGGGGTCCAGCAGGGGTTTGAGGGGGCACCCATGATCCTGGGAGGACACCCAAGATCCTGGGCATCCCCCAGGGGTTTGGGGGGCACCCAAGGCTCTGAGGGTCCCCGAGGGGTTTGGGGGGACACCCTGGGCTCTGGGAGCCCCCCAGGGGTTTGGGGGTTCCCCCAGGACGTGGGGGTTCACCCGTGTTGCTGGGGTCCGTTGCAGCGCTGCCGCGGGGGTGCGGCGACCTGGGCGCGGCGCTGGGGGGGGCTGCTGGCGCTGCTGCGCTTCTTCGGGGCGCAGGCGCTGTGGGTGCTGCTGCTCAGCGCCCTCTGCACCCTCACCCTGCGCCTCAGCCGCCACCGCGCCCAGCGCGGGCTCTGCCTCGGCCTGGCCGCGCTCTGCTACCTGCTCATGGGGTACGGGGCAACTGGGACAGACTGGGAGGCACTGGGAGAGCAGTTTGGGGGCACTGGGAGGGACTGGGAGGCACTGGGAGAGCAGTTTGGGGGCACTGGGAGGCACTGGTGAGCGGGCTCTGCCTCGGCCTGGCCGCGCTCTGCTACCTGCTCATGGGATACGGGGCACTGGGACAAACTGGGAGGCACTGGGAGAGCGGTTTGGGAGCACTGGGACAAACTGGGAGGCACTGGGAGAGCAGTTTGGGGGCACTAGGAGGGACTGGAGGGGGATTGGGGGCATTTAGGACCGGGATTGGGGGCACTGGGAGGGGAGTTGGGGATACTGGGAGGGACTGGGAGAGCAGTTTGGGGGTACTGGGAGGCACTGGGAGGGGAACTGGGGGTACTGGGAAGCACTGGGAGGGGAATTTGGGGTGTTAGGAGGGGGATTGGGGGAACTGGGAGGGATGCTGGGGGCACTGGGGAACACTGGGAGCAACTGGGAGGCACTGGGAGAGCAGTTTGTGGGCACTGGGAGGGGAACTGGTGATACTGGGAGGGACTGGGAGAGCAGTTTGGGGGCACTGGGAGGCACTGGGAGAACTGGGGGGCTGTCACTGGCCTAAACTGGGCCAAACTGGCCACCCCCCCCCACCCAGGGAGCTCCACATGGTTGACACCGTCACGTGGCACAAGATGAGAGGTGAGACCCCCCCCGGACGCCTGGGTCCCTCCCGGACGCCTGGGTCCCCTGGACGCCTGGGTCCCCCCTGAAACTCCTGGGTCCCCCAAACTCCTGGGTCCCCCGAATGCGTGGGTCCCCCCTGAAACTCCTGGGTCCCTCCCGAACTCCTGGGTCCCCCGAATGCGTGGGTCCCCCTTGAAACTCCTGGGTCCCTCCCGAACTCAACTCCTGGGTCCACCCCGAACTCCTGGGTCCCCCCTCGAACTCCTGGGTCCCCCCCCGAACTCCTGGGTCCCCCCCGAACACCTGGGTCCCCTGGACGCCTGGGTCCTCCTGAACTCCTGGGTCCCCCAGACACCTTGAGCCCTCCCCGAACGCCTGGGTCCTTCTTGAGGGTGGATCCCCCCCCCTCCCCATTTTGGGGTCCCCCCCGGTAACCCTACGTGGTTTCAGGGGCGCAGATGGTGGTGGCCATGAAGGCCGTGTCCCTCGGCTTTGACCTTGACCGGAGGCGCGTGACCCCGGCCGGGGGAGCGTCCCCGGGGCCGGGGGGGGACACCCCCGATTTGGGGGGGTCCCGGGTGAGGGAGACCCGTCCCCGGTGCAGGTTTTGGGGTACCTGTGCTCCCCCGGAACCGTCATCTTTGGGCCCTGGGAGCCCTTTGGGGCCTATTTGAGAGCTGCACGCGGGGCCCCCCCTGGTACGGGAATTGGAGGGGATTGGGATTTGGGGGGGTTTTGGGATTTTGGGGGGTTTGGGAGATTTTGGGGGAGTTTGGGGAGGATTCTGGGGTGGAATTTGGGGAGGTTTATGGGGGAGGAATAAGGGGGTTTGGGGGGTATTTCTCAGCAAGTTTTGGGGTGAATGGGGGGAGGTTTTGGGGGGATTTGAAGGGAATTAGGGGGTTTGGGGGGAATTAGGGGATTTTGGGGGGATTTGGGGGCAAGTTTGGGGGGAATTTGGGGAAGTTTTGGGAGGGGGTTTGAGGGGATTTGGGTGGAATTTGGAGGAGTTTGGGAATTTGGGTGGAATTAGGGGGGAACTTGGGGAGTTTGGGGGGAATTTGGGTGGAATTGGGGAACTTGGGGGAGTTTGGGGGAACTTGAGGGAGTTTGGGGGGAATTTGGGTGGAATTAGGGGTTTGGGGGAACTTGGGGGAGTTTGGGGGAATTTGGGGGAATTTGGGGGAATTTGGGGGAGTTTGGGGTGAATTTGGGTGGAATTAGGGGTTTGGGGGGAATTTGGGGGAGGTTTGGAGGGAATTTGGGTGGAATTAGGGGTTTGGGGAATTTGGGGGAGTTTGGGGGGAATTCGGGTGAATTAGGGGGGAATTTGGGGGAGTTTGGGGGGAATTTGGGTGGAATTGGGGGGAACTTGGGGGAGTTTGGAGGGAATTTGGGTGGAATTAGGGGTTTGGGGGGAATTTGGGGAGTTTAGGGGGGAGGTTTGGGGGGAATTTGGGTGGAATTAGGGGGGAACTTGGGGGAGAATTTTGGGTGGAATTTGGGGGGGTTTGGGGATGTTCTGTGGGGATTTGGTGCCGGGGGGCACTTGGGGTTTAGGGGGGACTTGGGGGGGGGGATGTGAGCAGCGGGGGGGTGCGGATTTTGGGGTGATTCGGGGGTTTCTGTGCGGGCAGAGCTGGGCCTGGGCGCGCAAGGGGCTGCGCAGCCTGGGGCTGGCGCTGCTCTGCCTGCTGCTCTCGGCCTGCTGGCGCCCTTCCTGTTCTCCTGCGTCCTCCCGCTCTACGAGACACACACCCTGCACCGGTGAGACACCCCAAAACCGGGGGGCACCCCAAAAACCCCCGCGCCCCAAAAAACACCCCAATCCCGCCCAAAAAACACCCCAAATCCACCCCAAACCATCCTAAAACATACCCAAAATCTCAGCATTCCCCATGTCTTGCTCTCCCTCTTCTGCCTTCTCCTGCTCTATGAGACCCAAACGCTGCGCCCGTGAGACCCCCTGAAAATGGGGGACACCCCAAAACCCCCCGTGCCCAAAAAACACCCAAAATCCACCCAAAATCCACCCCAAACCATCCCAAAACACATCCAAAATCTCAGCACTCCCCATGTTTTGCTTTCCCTTTTCTGCCTTCTCTTGTTCTATGAGATGCAAACCTTTCGTCTGTGAGACACCCCAAAAATGGGGGCACCCCAAACCCTCCCACCCCAAAAGCCAACACCTGGACCCCAAAAACCACCCAAACTGACCCAAAACTCACCCAAAACCTCAGCACCCCCACCTCCCATCCTTTCTATTCTACTCTATGACACCCAAACCCCGCATCCGTGGGACACCCCAAAAACGGGGGACACCCCAAAAACGGGGGACACCCAAACACGGGGACACCCCAAACAATAGGGGGGACAACCCAAACATGGGGGGGGACACCCCAAACAATAGGGGGGACACCTCAAACACGGGGGGGACACCCCAAAAACGGGGGGACACCCCAAACAATAGGGGGGACACCCCAAACAATAGGGGAGACACCCCAAACACGGAGGGGACACCCCAAAACCCCCCAAACCCACCCAAACCCCCCCCAGGACTGACCCTCTGCCTCCCCCCGGCTGCCAGGAGCGTCTTTGCCAGGTGAGATTTGGGGGTGTCTGGGGTTCTTTTTTGGGGGGGTTTGAGGGTTTTGGGGACACAAGACGTGGGGGTGTCCCCCTCCACGTGCCCGTGTCCCCAAAATCCCCCGTGTGACCCCAAAATCTCACGGTTTGTCCCCAATTTTGCCCCTGCGTGTGCAGGTGGCTCCGCGCCTACGAGAGCGCCCTCTCCTTCCACTTCAGCAACTACTTTGTGGCCTTTCTGTCCGAGGCCACGGCCACCATGGCGGGGTCAGGGTCACCGAGCACCACGGCAACCTGCGCTGGTGAGGACCCAGGCGTCCGGGGGGGACCCAGGCGTCCGGGGGGGACCCAGGAGTTCAGGGGTCCCAGGAGTTTGGGAGTGGACCCAGGTGTCCGGGAGGGGACCCAGGCGTCCGGGAGGGGACACAGGCATCCGGGGGGGACCCAGGCGTCCGGGGGACCCCAGGAGTTCAGGGGACCCCAGGAGTTCAGGGGCCCCAGGCATCTAGGAGGGACCCAGGCGTCCGGGGGAACCCAGGAGTTCAGGAGGGGACCCAGGAGTTCAGGAGGGGACCCAGGCATCCGGGAGGGGACACAGGCATCTGGGAGGGACCCAGGCGTCCGGGGGAACCCAGGAGTTCAGGAGGGGACCGAGGTGTCTGGGAGAGACCCAGGCATCCAGGGGAACCCAGGAGTTCAGGAGGGGACCCAGGAGTTCAGGAGGGGACCCAGGCATCTGGGAGGGACCCAGGCATCCGGGGTAACCTAGACATCCAGGGGACCCCAGGAGTTCAGGGACTCCAGGCATCTGGGAGGGACCCAGGCATCTGGGGGACCCAGGAGTTCAGGATGGGACCCAGGAGTTCAAGAGGGGACCCAGACGTCCAGGAGGGGACCCAGGCGTCCGGGGGAACCCAGGAGTTCAGGAGAGGACCCAGGCGTCTGGGAGGGACCCAGGCATCCGGGGGAACCCAGGAGTTCAGGAGGGGACCCAGGAGTTCAGGAGGGGACCCAGGCGTCCGAGCGGGGACCCAGGCGTCCGGGAGGGACCCAGGTGTCCGGGAGAGGGGGCGTATGGGCCACGTGACCCCCGTTTGGTGCCGACACCACAGGGACCTGACGGTGTCGCGGCCGCTGCGGGTGGAGCTGCCGCGGTCCATGGCCGACGTGGTGACCAACTGGAACCTGCCCATGTCCCGCTGGCTCCACACCTGTGCGTGAACTGGGAGCACTGGGACGGGCACTGGGGCGGGGGACACGGGTGCTGCGTTAACTGGAGGCATTGGTTTAACTGGGGGGACATGGGCACTGGTTTAACTGGGGGCACTAGGGGGGACACGAGCACTGGTTTAACTGGGGGCACTGGTTTAACAGGGGGGACATGGGCACTGGTTTAACTGGGGCACTGGTTTAACTAGGGGCACTGTGGGAGACACAGGTGCTGGTTTAACTGGGGGACGCTGGTTTAACTGGGGGAGATGGGCACTGGTTTAACTGGGGGCACTGGGGGGGACACAGGCGCTGGTTTAACTGGGGGCGCTGGTTTAACAGGGGGGACACGGGCGCTGGTTTAACTGGAGGTGCTGGTTTAACTGGGGGACACGGGCGCTGGTTTAACTGGGGGCACTGGTTTAACTGGGGGGACATGGGCACTGGTTTAACTGGGGGGACACGGGCGCTGGTTTAACTGGGGGTGCTGGTTTAACTGGGGGGACACGGGCACTGGTTTAACTGGGGGCACTGGGGGGGACAGGGGAACTGGTTTAACTGGGGGGACACGGGCGCTGGTTGAACTGGGGGCACTGGTTTAACTGGGGGGACACGAGCACTGGTTTAACTGGGACGGGGGGACATGGGCACTGGTTTAACTGGGGGGACACAGGCACTGGTTGAACTGGGACGGGGGCACACGGGCGCTGGTTTAACTGGGGGGACACGGGCACCGGTTGAACTGGGACGGGGGCACACGGGCGCTGGTTGAACTGGGACGGGGGCACACGGGCGCTGGTTGAACTGGGACGGGGGGACGCGGGCGCTGGTTGAACTGGTTGAACTGGTCCCCAGACGTGTTCCAGACCGCGCGGCGCTTGGGGACCTTCACTGCCGTGCTGGGAACGTACGCGGTCAGCGCCCTCCTGCACGTGAGTGGCGCCCCAAACACTGACCCCCAAAACCCCCCTGACCCCCCAACCCCCCCCAGACACC
>NW_027660041.1:68163-126761 GCF_963082525.1 Nesoenas mayeri
AACGGGGCGC
Organism: Nesoenas mayeri; assembly: GCF_963082525.1. NCBI lineage: Eukaryota > Metazoa > Chordata > Aves > Columbiformes > Columbidae > Nesoenas > Nesoenas mayeri. Next base: position 68,174 of record NW_027660041.1, read on the forward strand.
TGGGGGCGCTGGCGCTGTTCCACCTGGCCTACCTGGGCGCCCTGTTCGACATGGAGGCCGACGACACCGTGGAGGAGCAGGTGGGGGTGCACCCAAAACCCCCGGGGTTCACCCCAAAACCCCCAGAATTCACCCCAAAACCCCGCAGGATTCACCTTGAAAACCCCGGGGTTCAAGCCCCCAAGATTCACCCCAAAACTCCCTCAATTGGCCTCAGAACCGGCACCGACCCCCCAAGTCCGAGTGGGTCAGGGCGCCATCTTGGGAGGGTCAGGGCACCAGGGAACCCAGGGGGGTCTCTATAGGCTCTGGGGGCGGGTCCCTATGGATTCTATAGGTTCCCTATGGATTCCATGGGGTCCCCTGTGGATCCTGTAGGTCCCTATGGGTTCTCCCAGGGGCTCCTATGGAGTCCCTATGGGACATTGGGTGCCATCTTGGGAGGGTCAGGGCACCATCATGGGACATTGGGCGCCATATTGAGAGGGTCATGGCGCCATCTTGGGTGTCCCCCTTGCCATAATTGGGCATTGGGCGCCATCTTGGGTGTCCCCCTTGCCGTAATGGGGACATTGGGCACCATCTTGGGTGTCCCCCTTGCCATAATGGGACATTGGACACCATCTTGGGTGTCCCCCATTGCCATAATGGGACATTGGGTGCCATCTTGGGTGTCCCCCTTGCCATAATGGGACATTGGGTGCCATCTTGGGAGGGTCAGGGCGCCATCTTGGTTGTCCTCCTTGCCATAATGGGACATTGGGCACCATATTGGGAGGGTCATGGCGCCATCTTGGGTGTGTCCAAACACCATATAGCGTGTCCCCCCGCTTTCCATAGGGTTACGGGATGTCCTACACCATCCGCAAGTGGTCGGAGCTGCACTGGGCCAGTCACTGGGTGACCCTGGGCTGCTGGGTGCTCGCCCGGCTCCTGCGCTGAGGAACTGGGAGCACTGGGAGGCACTGGGAGGACCAACGGACCATAGAGAGCAGCCACACTTCCCCCCTGCCCGCTGCCCGTCGAGGCCTCTCTATGGTTCCCCCACCCCTATTGGGCGGAAGTGGCGTCACGCGGCCGGACCAATAAAAGGCTCCGCTCGCTTCTTCCCGCTCATGGGCAGCCAATGGGAGGCCGCGCTTCTCCCCTATAGACCCTGGAGGCGCCGGTTGACCCAAATTGGCCAATTTTATCCCAAAACAGACATTAAACGTGGGGCCCTGGGGGGCATCTATAGGGCCTAGGGGGACCATATGGTCCCTATAGGGCTTGGGGGGCTCCATATGTTTTCCTATAGGGCCTGGGGGGGTCCATCAGAAGCTTTTGTCCTTGGAGGGGAACCTGCAAGAGAAAGAGAGACCCCAGGGTTGGGGGCGTCCCTATGGATTCTATAGGTCCCAGGGGGGCCCTACAGCTCAAGGATGTCTCTGTAGGCTCCAGGGATTCCCTATGGGCTCTATAGGGGTTCCCGGGAGGGTCCCTAAGGCTCCTATATAGTCCCAGGGGGCTCTCTATAGGCTCTGGGGGCGGGTCCCTATGGATTCTATAGGTTCCCTATGGATTCCATGGGGTCCCCTATGGATCCTGTAAGTCCGTATGGGTTCTCTAGGGGCTCCTATGGAGTCCCTATGGGTTCCTATAGGTTGTTAGTGGGTTAGTTCACGCGGGGGGTCCCAAATCCGCCTTTATTGGCCCCGATTGGTCGTTAAAAACGCGCCGGCCCTGCCCCCCCCTATAAAATCTGTACATTTGCCTAACGAGCCCCCTTAACAAACCCGGGGGCTCGCGGTTAATGAGCGTTAATGAGGCCCCAGCGGCCCCTCGTTCACTAACGAGGTCCTGGGTCCTTGTCACTTGATGAACCTTAATGAGTCTCGGTCTAATGAACCCCAAGATCCAGGTCCTTCGGCTCCTAACGAACCCCGAGGGGTCGCCACCTTAATGAGGCTCCAGCTCTTAATGAACCTCAAGATCTTGATCCTCATCCTCTAATGAACCTTAATGAGTTCCCACCACCTTCTAATGACCTTAACGAGCGTCCACCCCCCAATGAACCCCAAGAGCTTGATCCTCATCCTCTAATGAACCTTAATGAGTGTCCATCTCCTAATGAACCCAAGATTTTGATCCTCATCATCTGGTGTTCCTTAATGAGTTCCCACCACCTTCTAATGAACCTTAATGAGTGTCTGTCTCCTAATGAACCCAAGATCTTGATCCTCAGCATCTAACGAACCCATTGGGTTCCTGCTCACTTGATGTTCCTTAACGAGTTCCCACCACCTCCTAATGAACCCAAGATCTTGATCCTCATCATCTGGTGTTCCTTAATGAGTTCCCACCACCTTCTGATGAACCTTAATGAGTGTCCATCTCCTAATGAACCCAAGATCTTGATCCTCATCCTCTAATGAACCTTAATGAGTCTCCACCACCCAACGAGCCCCAAGATCTTGATCCTCATCCTCTAACGAACCCATTGGGTTCCTGCTCACTTGATGTTCCTTAACGAGTTCCCACCACCTCCTAATGAACTTTAATGAGTGTCTGTCTCCTAATGAACCCAAGATCTTGATCCTCATCATCTGGTGTTCCTTAATGAGTTACCACCACCTTCTAATGAACCTTAATGAGTGTCCATCTCCTAATGAAGCCAAGATCTTGATCCTCATCCTCTAACGAACCTTAATGAGTGTCCATCTCCTAATGAACCCAAGATCTTGATCCTCATCATCTGGGGTTCCTTAATGAGTTCCCACCACCTTCTAATGACCCTTAATGAATGTCCACCACCCAACGAGCCCCAAGATCTTGATCCTTATCCTCTAATGAACCTTAATGAGTGTCCACCACCCAACGAGCCCCAAGATCTTGATCCTCATCCTCTAATGAACCTTAATGAGCGTCCATCTCCTAATGAACCCAAGATCTTGATCCTCATCCTCTAACGAACCCATTGGGTTCCTGCTCACTTGATGTTCCTTAATGAGTTCCCACCACCCAACGAGCCCCAAGATCTTGATCCTCATCATCTGGTGTTCCTTAATGAGTTCCCACCACCTTCTAATGACCCTTAATGAACGTCCATCTCCTAATGAACCCAAGATCTTGATCCTCATCCTCTAACGAACCCATTCGGTTCCTGATGTTCCTTAACGAGTTCCCACCACCTCCTAATGAACCCAAGATCTTGATCCTCATCATCTAATGAACCTTAATGAGTTCCCACCACCCAACGAGCCCCAAGGTCTTGATCCTCATCATCTGGTGTTCCTTAATGAGCGTCCATCTCCTAATGAACCCAAGATCTTGATCCTCATCCTCTAACGAACCCATTGGGTTCCTGATGTTCCTTAACGCGTTCCCACCACCTCCTACCGACCTCACCGAGCGTCCACCACCCAGGAACCCCAAGATCCTGGTCCCCCCGCCCCCCGTCCCCCGCGGTTACGCCGCCACTGACTTGTCCCCCCCGTGTCCCCGCGCCGGGGCGCCCGGCTGCGCCGCGTGCGCCTGGTCCCGCGCCGGGCGCCCGTACAGGTACACGGCCAGCAGCACCATGGCCGTCCCGGCCAGGAACGGCGCCCGCGGCCGGAAGCCGAACAGCTGCACGGACGCCGCGGTCGACGCCACCACCGCCAGCGCCGTGGCGAAGCCCTTGAGGATGTTGTCGGCGTATCGCACCACCACGGCCACCAGCAGCCCGCCCGCCGCCTGGTTCACCACCACGGCCCACACGGCCGCGTTGTAGCCGTAGAAGAAGCCCAGCGCGGCCACCGAGGAGCCCTCGGCCAGCAGCATGGCCAGCAGCGCCACCACGGTGCCCACGGCGCCCAGCTGCACGTTGCGCAGCCAGATGGAGCCGCCCGTGCTCTTGAGCAGCCGCTCGAAGTAGACGCCGGCGAAGCCCGAGGACAAGCAGGAGGTGACGACGGCCGCCAGCCCCACCAGCTGGTTCTGGGGGGGACCCGGCGCCGGGGACGGGGACGGCGGGGACGGTTGGAGCTGGTCGGTCTGCACCAGCGCCACCCCCAGGAACAGCAGCGCCAGAGACACCCACTGCGTGCGCGACAGCGACGTGCCCAGCAGCAGCACCGAGAACACGGCCGTGGTCAGGATCTTCAGCTGGTACGTGACCTGCGGGACAGGGGACAGTCAGGGGACATGGGACAGTGAGGGGACGTGGGGACAGTCAGGGGACATGGGGACAGTGAGGGGACATGGGGACATGGGACAGTGAGGGGACAGGGGACAGTGAGGGGACAGGGGACAGTGAGGGGACATGGGGACATGAGACAGTCAGGGGACATGGGACAGTCAGGGGACATGGGACAGTCAGGGGACATGGGGACAGAGAACACGGCCGTGGTCAGGATCTTCAGCTGGTACATGACCTGCGGGACATGGGACAGTCAGGGGACGTGGGGACAGTGAGGGGACACGGGGACATGGGACAGTGAGGGGACATGGGGACAGGACAGAGGACACAGGGACAGGGACATGGGGACAGTCAGGGGACATGGGGACAGGACAGAGGACACGGCCGTGGTCAGGATCTTCAGCTGGTAAGTGACCTGTGGGACATGGGACAGTGAGGGGACATGGGGACATGGGGACAGTCAAGGGACATGGGGACAGAGGACACAGGGACAGGGACATGGGGACAGTCAGGGGACATGGGGACATGGGACAGTGAGGGGACATGGGGACAGTCAGGGGACAGGACAGAGGACACAGGGACAGGGACATGGGGACAGTGAGGGGACGTGGGGACAGGACAGAGGACATGGCCATGGTCAGGATCTTCAGCTGGTAAGTGACCTGTGGGACACGGGACAGTCAGGGGATGTGGGGACAGTGAGGGGACACGGGGACATGGGGATAGGACAGAGGACACAGGGACAGGGACATGGGGACAGTCAGGGGACATGGCTGTGGTCAGGATCTGCAGCTGGTATGTCACCTGTGGGACATGGGACATGGGGACAGGACAGAGGACACGGGGACAGGGACGTGGGGACAGAACAGAGACGTCCAGCTGGTTGGTGACCTGTGGGGACACTCCAGGGACAGTGACACAGGGACACGAGGACAGAGGGACAGGGACACAGAGTCCCCAGGTGCCACCAGGTCCCCAATCTCCCCATTATCCCCAATGTCCCCAGTGTCCCCAGTGTCTCCGCTGTCCCCATTATCCCCAATGTCCCCATTGTCACCTGGAAGGTGGCCGCGGGCAGGTTGGAGATGGCCACGTACTGCAGATTGTTCTGGAAGGTGTAGATGAGGGAGGGGACGGCCAGCCGCAGCGTGTCCCCAACGTGTCCCAGCACCGCGTCCTGCAGCGCCAGCGCCGTCTGCCGCACGCTGCCTGTGACAATGGGGACACACGCTGTCCCCAAGTGTCCCCAAAGTGTCCTCAGTGTCCCCCAGTGTCCCCTGATGTCCCCCCAATGTCCCCAAGTATCTCCAATGTCCTCAGTGTCCCAAGTGTCCCCTGATGTCACCCCTATGTCCCCTTGTGTCCCCAAGTATCTCCAATGTGCCCTCGTGTCCTCCAGTACCCCCCAATGTCCCCTGATGTCCCCAATGTCCCCAAGTTCTACCCAATGTCCCTGATGTCCCCAATATCCCCGATGTCCCCGAGTTCTACCCAATGTCTCTGATGTCCCAAATGATCCCCAATGTCCCCAAGTTCTACCCAATGTCTCTGATGTCCCAAACGATCCCCAATGTCCCCAAGTTCTACACAATGTCCCTAATGTCCCCAATATCCCCAATGTCCCCAAGTACCCCCCCAACATCCCCTTGTGTCCCCAAGTGTCCCCGGTGACAGAGCAGGACACAGTCACCCCCACCATGTTCCCCCCCCCTCCCCATGTCCCCAAGTGTCCCCCAATGTCCCTAAGTACCCCCTGTGTCCCCAGCCACCCCCTTATGTCTCCAGGTGGCCCCCAATGTCCCCAAATATCCCCCCATGTCCCCTCAAACGCCCCTCCCTGATGTCCCCATAGTCCCCAATGCCTCCCTGTCTCAATGTCCCCAGTGTCCCCTCATGTCCCCAGTCACCCCATTGTCCCCGTTGCCCCCAATGTCCCCAATCACCCCATTGCCCCCAATGTCCCCAATGTCCCCATGTCTCCAATGTCCCCATTTCCCCCAGTGTCCCCATGTCCCCCAATGTCCCCATTGTCCTCATTGCCCCCATGTCCCCAATCACCCCATTGCCCCCCATGTCCCCATTGCCCCCAATCACCCCATTGTCCCCAATGTCTCCATTGCCCCCAATGTCCCAAATCACCCCATTGCCCCCCATGTCCCCATTGCCCCCAGTGTCCCCATTGCCCCCATTACCCCCAGTGTCCACAATTACCCCATTGCCCCCAATCACCCCATTGCCCCCAATGTCCCAAATCACCCCATTAACCCAATGTCCCCATTGCCCCCAATCACCCCATTGGCCCAATGTCCCCATTGCCCCCAATGTTCCAAACCACCCCAATGTCCCCATTGTCCCCAATGTCCTCAGTGTCCCCATTGCCCCCAATGTCCCCATTGCCCCCAGTGTCCCCATTGCCCCCAGTGTCCCAAATCACCCCATTACTGCCAGTGTCCCCAATCACCCCATTGCCCCCAATGTCCTCAATCACCCCATTGCCCCCAATGTCCCCAATCACCCCATTGCCCCCAATGTCCCCATTGTCCTCATGTCCCCAAGTCCCCGTGCTCACCGCGGTGCTGCAGCAGCAGCAGGACCAGCCCGGCCGTGCCCTTCATGGCCTCAGCCAGCACCACGGCGGTGCTGGGCAGGAACCGCTCCCCCGGCCGCGTCCGCACATACCGGATGCTCAGAACCAGCGACGCGTTCTGCAGCACCAGCACCCCCAGGCTGGCCAGGCGCAGCCGGCGGGACCCTGGGGGCCAGACCCACACGTTGACCCACAACTGACCCACAGGCACCCAGGACTGACCCCAAACGGACCCCAAATGGACCCAAAACTGAGCTATAGTGACCCAGAACTGACCCAGAATGGACCCAGAACTGAGCTATAGGGACCCAGAACTGCCCCAGATCTGCCCCCCAGGCCAGGCAGGTGGAGTCAATGGGACCCTGTGGGGCCAGACCCACATGTTGACCCACAGGCACCCAGAACTGACCCCAAACGGACCCAAAATGGACCCAAAACTGACCCAAAACTGAGCTATAGTGGCCCAGAATGGACCCAGAACTGAGCTATAGTGACCCAGAACTGACCCAGAATGGACCCAGAACTGAGCTATAGTGACCCAGAATGAACCCAAAACTGACCCTTAACTGCGCTCCAGGCCGGGCAGGTGGAGTCAATGGGACCCTGTGGGTCAGACCCACACATTGACCCACAACTGACCCACAGACACCCAGAACTGACCCCAAACGGACCCAAAATGGACCCAGAATGGACCCAAAACTGAGATATAGTGACCAAGAATGAACCCAAAACTGACCCTTAACTGCCCCCCAGGCCAGGCAGGTGGAGTCAATGGGACCCTATGGGGTCAGACCCACAGATTGACCCACAACTGACCCACAGACACCCAGGGCTGACCCAAAACTGTCCAAAAATGAACCAGGAACGGACCCAAAACTGAGATATAGTGACCCAGAATGGACCCAGAACTGAGTTATAGTGACCCAGAACTGGCCCAGATCTGCCCCCCAGGCCGGGCAGGTGGAGTCAATGGGACCCTGTGGGTCAGACCCACACGTTGACCCACAACTGACCCACAGGCACCCAGGGCTGACCCCAAACGGACCCAAAATGGACCCAGAACGGACCCAAAACTGAGCTATAGTGACCCAGAACTGACCCAGAATGGACCCAGGACTGAGCTATAGGGACCCAGAATGGACCCAAAACTGAGCTATAGGGACCCAGAACTGTCCCAGATCTGCCCCCCAGGCCGGGCAGGTGGAGTCAATGGGACCCTGTGGGTCAGACCCACACGTTGACCCACAGGCACCCAGAACTGACCCAAAACGGACCCAAAATGGACCCAAAACTGAGCTATAGTGACCCAGAATGAACCCAAAACTGACCCTTAACTGCACTCCAGGCCAGGCAGGTGGAGTCAATGGGACCCTGTGGGTCAGACCCACACATTGACCCACAACTGACCCACAGACACCCAGAACTGACACGAAATGGACCCAAAACTGAGCTATAGTGACCCAGAACTGCCCCCCAGGCTGACCGGGCCCCTATGGACCTCCCTATAGCCCCCACACCCCCCATGGACCACTCTATAGGCTTCAGATCGCCCTACAGCCCCCCCCCACACGCACCCTATAGGCCCCCAGACCCACTCACAGGCCCCACTCCCCCCAGCCCCCCCGCGGGCCCCCGGCTGCCCTTTCCCGCGCACCTTTGGCGGTTCCCGCGCGGTCTCTGTCGCCGTCTCCTCCTCCCGCTGCCGCCGCTGCCATGGTGGCACCTGCCCGGCCCGGCCGCGCCGCTTCCGCATCGCGCGTCACTTCCGCCGCCGCTCTGGGCCGCCGCGGCCGCTGGAGCACAGCGGGAGAGTAGAGAAAAGGTTGGGCCTTGGCTAGAGAGGAGTCACTGGAGGACCGAGGTGTTTGGGGGGGGGGGAGTGGGGACGTGTCGAAGACACACCCCCTCTGGCGCGGTTGGCCTCTTTCCCTTCCCGCCCAATCGCCGCGCTCCTCGTCGGCCACACCTCCTTCTTCCACCCCGTCCAATCGCCGCTCGCCTGGTCGACCACACCCCCCCATTCCACCCTCTCGCCCAATCCCTGCCCGCCTCCCCTTCCCCTCTCAGCCAATAGCGAGCGGCTACGCCTCCTTCCCGCCACGCCACGCCCCCTATAAAAGCGGCTCCGCCCCTCCGGAGCCCCCTCAGAGCAAGATGGCGGCGCCGTCAGGTTCCCCCGCGGCCGCTGCGGGTCCCGCCGGGTACCGGCCCTTCGACCCCGTGTCCCTGGGGCTGGACCCGGGCTGGCGCCTCACGGGCTTCGGGGAACTGCGGGGCTGAGGCTGCAAAGTCCCGCAGGAGACGCTGCTCAAGCTCCTGGCGGGATTCGAGGGGCAGCGGCCGCCCGGAGGAGGAGGAGGAGGAGGGGGGGGAAGGGCCGGAGCAGGAGAGCGCGGGGACCCCGGCCCTGGGTGAGGACATGGGGACATGGGGGGATGGGGACACTGCGGGGGGTGTGGGGACATTATGGGGAATTGGGGACATGGGGGGGATGGGGACATGGGGGTGTTGGGGACATGAAGGGGTTTGGGGACATTGGGGGGAGTTGGGGACATGGGGGGTGTTGGGGACATGAAGGGGTTTGGGGAGGAATTGGGGACATGGGGGGTGTTGGGGACACGAAGGGATTTTGGGGGACAGTGAGGATATTGGTGGGGGAATTGGGGATGTTGGGGACATGAAGCGGTTTGGGGACATGAAACGGTTTGTGGACATTGAGGGGGGTTGGGGACACATGGGGGTTGGGAGCATTGGAGAAATTGGGGACATGGGGGGGATTGGGGACATTGGGGGAAATTGGGGACATGGGGGAGTGTTGGGGACACAAATGGATTGGAGGGGGAATTGGGGATATTGAGGGGGAATTGGAGGTGTTGGGGACATGAAGCGGTTTGGGGACATTGAGGGGGGTTGGGGACATGGAGGGGGTTGGGGACATTGTGGCGGTTGGAGACATTGTGGGGAATTGGGGACATGGGGGGTGTTGGGGACACAAAGGGATTTTGGGGGGGGTTGGAGACATTGGGGGGAATTGGGGGTGTTGGGGACGTGAAACGGTTTGGGGACATTGCGAGGGGTTGGGGACACATGGGAGTTGGGAACATTGGGGGAAATTGGGGACATTGGGAGAAATTGGGGACATGGGGGGGGTTGGGGACATTGGGGGGATTGGGGACACATGGGGGTTGGGAGCATTGAGGGAAATTGGGGACATGGCGGGGGAGGGGGTCGGGCACATTGGGGATTTGGGGACACGTGGGGGTTGGGGACACGTGGGGGTTGGGGCCAATGCGGAGAGGCCGGGAGCAAAGGGCGGGGGGTGGGTCTGGAGCAAAGGGCTCCAGGGTGGGGGAGGAGCCGCGGGGGGGTTGGGGACGCTATGGGGGGGGGGTTGGGGACACCATGGAGGGGGTGGGGGACATTGGGGGACACTGGTGACACCACGTGTGTGTGTGTCCCCCCAGGCATCGGGCTGGACTCGTGCGTCATCCCCCTGCGCCGGGGGGGCCTCTCCCTCATCCAAACCACCGACTTCTTCTACCCGCTGGTGGATGATCCCTACATGATGGTACGGGGGGGGACGACACCCCAAAACCCCCCCCGGGACCCCAAAAACCACCCCAGGACCCCAGTCCCCCCCAGGGACCCCAAAAACCACCCCAGGGACCCCAAACCCCCCCAGGAGACCCCAAAAACCACCCCAGGACCTCAAACCCATCTCATTTTAGAGCCCCCAAACCCCCTTTTTTCCCCCCAAAACCCACCTGGGGGACCCCAAACCCCCCAGGGGACCCTCAGGGCTGTCGCCAAATGTCCCTTGTCCCCCAAAACTCCCCTTATACCCCCAAATCGTGCCCATAGTCCCAAATACCTCCCTTTAGAGTCCCCTCAATATCTCATATTAGCTCCCCCAATATCTCATTTTAGAGCCCCCAAATCCCCTTTTTTCCCCCCAAACTCCCTCTGGGGGTCCCCAAACCCCCCCTGGGGACCCTCGGGGCTGTCCCCAAATGTCCCTTGTCCCCCCAAAACTCCCCTTACACCCCCAAATCGTGCCCATAGTCCCAAACACCTCCCTTTAGAGTCCTGTCAATATCTCATATTAGCTCCCCCAATATCTCATTTTAGAGCCCCCAAATCCCCTTTTTTCCCCCCAAACCCCCTCTGGGGGTCCCCAAACCCCGCAGGGGACCCTTGGGGATGTCCCCAAATGTCCCTTGTCCCCCCAAAACTCCCCTTATACCCTCAAATCGTGCCCATAGGCTCAAACACTTCCCTTTACAGTCCCCTCAATATCTCATATTAGCTGCCCCAGTATCTCACTTTAGAGCCCCCAAACCCCCTTTTTTTCCCCCCAAACCCCCTCTGGGGGTCCCCAAACCCCCCCAGGGGACCCCAGACCCCCCAAGGGGACCCTCAGGGACGTCCGCAAATGTCCCTTGTCCCCCCAGGGCCGCATCGCCTGCGCCAACGTGCTGAGCGACCTGTACGCCATGGGCATCACCGAGTGCGACAACATGCTGATGCTGCTGAGCGTCAGCCAGAAGATGAGCGAGGAGGTGACAGCGGGGACGTTTGGGGACATTTAGGGAGTTTGGGGACGTTTTGGGGGGTTGGGGACATCCAGGGGGGCTTTGGGGACATCTGGGAGGCTTGAGAGCTCCAAACTGAGCCATTTGGGGGCTCTAAACTGAGCAGGTTTAGGGTTTTCTCCCCAAAAGGAGCGTGAGAAGGTGATGCCGCTGCTATGTAGGTTGGTGACTCTAAACAGACCGGTTTTGGTGTTTTTTCCCCAAAAGGAGCGTGAGAAGGTGGTTTGATGACTCTAAACTGAGCATTTTTGGTGTTTGCTCCCCAAAATGAGTGTGAGGTGGTTTGGTAACTCTAAACTGACCGTTTTTGGTGTTTTCTCCCCAAAAGGAGTGCGAGACGCTGATGCCGCTGCTGGTGCAGGGTCGATGACTCTAAACTGAGACATTTGGGGGCTCCAAACTGAGATATTTGGGTTTCCAAACTGACCGTTTTTGGTGTTTTCCCCCCGAAACGAACATGAGGTGGTTTGGTGACTCTAAACTGACCGTTTTTGGTGTTTTTTCCCCAAAAGGAGCACGAGACGCTGATGCCGCTGGTGGTGCAGGGTTGGGGGCTCCAAACTGAGACATTTGGAGGCTCCAAACTGAGACATTTAGAGGCTCCAAACTGAGATATTTGGGGTTCTAAACTCCTCATTTTTAGTGTTTTCTCTCCAAAACGAGCGTGAGGTGGTTTGGTGACTCTAAACTGGCCGTTTTTGGTGTTTTCTCCCCAAAAGGAGCGTGAGAAGGTGATGCCGCTGATGGTGCGCGGGTTCCGCGACGCAGCCGAGGACGCGGGGGACGTCGGTGACGGGGGGACAGACGCTGCTCAACCCCTGGATCATCGTGGGCGGCGCCGCCACCGCCGTCTGCCGCCCCCACGAGTTCGTCATGTACGCAAAACGGGGCAATTTGGGTCGTTTTGGGGACTTCGGGGCTGGTTCGGGATGTTTTGAGGTGAAATTTGGGCCATTTTGGGGTGAAATTGGGGCTGGTTTGGGGTGGATTTGGCGCCGTTTTGGGGCGAATTTGGAACCGTTAGGGGGGTAGTTTGGACCATTTTAGACCAAATTTGCTCCATTTTGGGGTCAATTTGCTCCATTTTAGGGTTGATTCGAACTATTTTAGGCCCAATTTGAACCATTTTAGGCCCAATTTGCTCCATTTTGGGTCCAATTTGCTCCATTTGGGAGTCAATTTGCTCCATTTTGGGGTTGATTTGAACCATTTTGGGTCCAATTTGCTCCATTTTGGGGTCAATTTGCTCCATTTTGGGGTTGATTTGAACCATTTTGGGTCCAATTTGCTCCATTTTAGGGTTGATTTGAAACATTTTGGGGTCAATTTGGGTCATTTTAGGCCAAATTTGCTCCTTTTTGGGGGTGATTTCAGTCATTTTAGGCCCAGTTTGCTCCATTTTGGGGTCAATTTGGGCCATTTTGGAGACAAGTGAGTCCATTGAGGGGCAAGTTTGGGCCCTTTTGGGTGCAATTTGCTCCATTTTGGGGTTGATTTGGACCATTTTGGGGACTTTGGGGGGTAATTTGGACCATTTAAGGCCCAATTGGCTGCATCTTGGGGTCAATTGGGGCCATGTAGGGGTTGATTTGGGCCATTTTAGGCCGGATTTGCTCCATTTTGGGGTCAGTTGGAGCCATTAGGGTGACTTTGGGGGGTGTCTCGGGCCACTTGGGGCCCGTTTTGGGGTGAATTTGGGCTGATTTGGGTTTTCCGCAGGCCCGACGGCGCCGTCCCCGGGGACGTGCTGGTTCTCACCAAACCGCTGGGGACGCACGTGGCCGTGAGCGCCCATCACTGGCTGGACAACGTGAGCGGGGACCCCCCCAAACGGCCCCTGTCACCCCCAGTGCCCCCCGTGTCCCCAGAGACCCCCGCACCCCCAAATAGGCCTTTTTACAGCCCCCAAAACCCCCTTTTTCCCCCCAAAATCCCCCCTCAAACCACCTCAGGGGACCCTCAGGGACATCCCCAAGTGTCTCTTGTCCCCCCCAAACCCCCAAATATCTCATTTAGAGCCCCCAAACCCCCATTTTCCCCCCAAAATCCCCCTCAAACCACCTCAGGGGACCCTCAGGGATGTCCCCAAGTCTCCCTTGTCCCCCCACACCCCCAAATATCTCATTTCGAGCCCCCAAAACCCCCTTTTTCCCCAAAAAATCCCCCCTGGGGACCCCAAGCCACCCCCAGGGGACCCTGAGGGATGTCCCCAAGTGTCCCTTGTCCCCATTGTCCCCATTGTCCCCGCAGCCTGAGCGCTGGAACAAGTTGCAGCTGGTGGTGACGCGTGAGGACGTGGAACTGGCCTATAGGGAGGCGGTGCTGAGCATGGGGACGCTGAACCGTGCTGGTGGGACATTGGGGACAATGGGGACCGTGGGGACAATGGGGACATAAGGGACAGCGGAGACAATAAGGACATGGGGATAATGGGGACAGTGGGGATAATGGGGACACGGCGGCAATGGGGACAATGGGGATAATGGGGACAGTGTGGGGACACGGGGACAACGGGGAGAATGGAGATAGTGGGGACAATGAGGATAATGGAGGCATCTGGGGACAATGGGGACACTGGGATAATGGGGAAATCGGGGACAATGGGGACACTGGGATAATGGGGACAGAGGGACAATGAGGACACAGGGATAGAGGAGATAATGGGGACATTGAAGGACACAGGGACAATGGGGACAATGGGAATAACGAGGACATGGGGATGATGGGGAACATGGGGGGACACAGGGACAATGGGGACAGTGGGGACATGGGGGACACAGGGACATTGGGGACAATGAGGACAATGGGAATGACGAGGACATGGGGATAACGGGGGACATGGGGGGACACAGGGACAATGGGCCCATTTTGGGGACCATCAATTTGGGGAGAAATTTGGGGTGTTAATTTGGGGGTAATTTGGGCCATTTAGGCCCAGTTGCCTCCATTTTTGGGTCAATTTGTGGGTCGATTTGGGCCGTTTAGGGGCAGTTTTGGGGCGAAACAGGCGTGTTGGGGGCGTTTTGGGGGTGAAATGGCTGGTTTTGGGGCAAAACGGGCACATTTCAGGGTGTTTTGGGGCGAAACAGGTGTGCTTGGGGCGGTTTTGGGGCAAAACGGGTGCATTTGGGGGCGGTTTTGGGGTGAAACGGGTGTGTATGGGGGCATTTGGGGTCAAAACGGGCGCGTTTGGGAGCGTTTTGGGGGTGAAACGGGCGCGTTTGGGGGCGGTTTTGGGGTGAAACGAGTGTGTATGGGGGCGTTTTGGGTCGAAACAGGAGCGTTTGGGAGCGGTTTTGGGGTGAAACGGGGGCGTTTTGGGGGCGAAATTGGGCGCGTATGGGGGCGTTTGGGGTCGAAACGGGTGTGTATGGGGGCGTTTTGGGTCGAAATGGGTGCGTTTGAGAGCGTTTTGGGTCGAAACAGGCGCGTTTGGAGGCGTTTTGGGGGTGAAAAGGGCGTGTTTAGGGGCAAAATGGGCGCATTTGGGGGCGAAACGGGCGCGTTTGGGTGTGTTTTGGGTTGAAACAGGCGTGTTCGGGGGCGTTTTGGGGGCGAAACGGGCGCGTTTCGGGGCTCTGACGCGTGTCCCGCAGCGGCCGGGCTGATGCGCGTTTTCGGGGCGCACGCGGCCACGGACGTGTCGGGGTTCGGGGTGCTGGGCCACGCGCGGGCCCTGGCGCAGCAGCAGCGCCTCGAGGTGACCTTCGTGATCCACAACCTGCCGCTGCTCCCCAAAACCGCGGCGCTGAGCAAGAGCTGCGGGGGGCGCCCCGCGCTGCTGCAGGGGACGGCGCCGGAGACCTCAGGTACCCCAAAATACGGGGGGACCCCGAAATATGGAGATGGGGACCCCAAAATATGGGGACAGGGAGGGAGCAAACCAGGGGGTCCCATCATGTTCATTGGGCTCTTTGGGGTGGGAGCCTCGTGTTGCTGGGGACATTGGGGACCCCAAAAACGGGGGGACCGTGAAACATGGGGAGTGGGACCCCAAAAACTTGGGGAGGGACCCTGAGAATGGGGGAGCTGGGAAGTTGGGGGTCTTGGCATCTTCATTGGGCTCTTTGGGGTGGGAGCCCCATGTTGCTGCAGGAGATGGCGCTGGGGACATTGGGGACCCCAAAAACGGGGGGACCCCAAAACATGGGGAGAGGGACCCCAAAAATATGGGGAGTGGGGGAGACAGGGAGAGGGGACTCGGGGGTCTCAGCAGCTTCATTGGGCTCTTTGGGGTGGGATCCCCATGTTGCTCCAGGAGATGGTGCTGGACACATCAGGTACCCCGAAAAACGGGGACCCCGAGCAGGCTGCGCGGTTCCAGTTCTGTCTGTTTTGACCCATTTTGCCCCATTTTCCCCCATTTCAGGGGGTCTCCTGGTGTGCCCCCCCTGCGAGCAGGCCATGCGGTTCCGTTTCTCTCTGTTTTGCCCCATTTTGACCCATTTTCCTCTGTTTTCGGGGGGTGTCCTGGTGTGCCCCATTGCGAGCAGACCACGCGGTTCCTTTTCTCTCTGTTTCTGTCTATTTTGACCCATTTTCCCGTGTTTTCGGGGAGTGTCCTGGTGTGCCCCATTGCGAGCAGACCACGCGGTTCCGTTTCTCTCTGTTTCTGTCTATTTTGACCCATTTTGCCCCATTTTCCCGTGTTTTCGGGGAGTGTCCTGGTGTGCCCCATTGCGAGCAGACCACACGGTTCTGTTTCTCTCTGTTTCTGTCTATTTTGACCCATTTTGACCCATTTTCGCGTGTTTTCAGGGGGTGTCCTGGTGTGCCCCATTGCGAGCAGACCACGCGGTTCCGTTTCTCTCTGTTTCTGTCTATTTTGACCCATTTTGTCCCATTTTCCTCTGTTTTCAGGGGGTGTCCTGGTGTGCCCCATTGCGAGCAGACCACGCGGTTCCGTTTCTCTCTGTTTCTGTCTATTTTGACCCATTTTGTCCCATTTTCCTCTGTTTTCAGGGGGTGTCCTGGTGTGCCCCATTGCGAGCAGACCACGCGGTTCCGTTTCTCTCTGTTTCTGTCTATTTTGACCCATTTTGTCCCATTTTCCTCTGTTTTCAGGGGGTGTCCTGGTGTGCCCCATTGCGAGCAGACCACGCGGTTCCGTTTCTCTCGGTTTCTGTCTATTTTGACCCATTTTGTCCCATTTTCCTCTGTTTTCAGGGGGTGTCCTGGTGTGCCCCATTGCGAGCAGGCCACGTGATTGCGGTTCTGTGTGTTTTGCCCCATTTCTCTCTGGTTTTGCCCCATTTTAGGGGGTCTGCTGGTGGTGCTGCCCCGCGAGCAGGCGGCGCGGTTCTGCGCGGAGCTGAAGGCGCCGCGGGAGGGCGCGGGGCTCCCCGCCTGGATCATCGGCATCGTGGAGAAGGGGCCGCGGGGGGCGCGCGTCATCGACAAACCCCGCGTCATCGAGGTGCCCCCCCGCGGGGCCCCCCCCGAGCCCCCCGCCCCCCCCAGCCCCGACCCCGCCCCCCCACACACCGGGTGAGCAGCCGGGATGTGGGGGACCCCCTCACACCCACCCCCCCCCAAAGTGACGCCCCCCCCCGAAAGCCCCGTGTGGGGTGGGGGAGGGGCTGAAGGGCCCCCCCTGGAGTGAGGGGGGTTGGGGGGGAATGAGGGTTTGGGGAAATAAACGGGGAAAATGGAGAGTTTGGTAGTTTTTGGCGGGGGGGGGGGGTTAATGAGGACAAAATGGCGGGAAAATCGCCTCAGGGGCAAAATGGCGGGAAAATCACCTCAGGCGGCAAAATGGCGGGAAAATCGCCTCAGGCGGCAAAATGGCGGCAAAGTTGCCTCAGGGCAAAATGGCGGGAAAATGGCCTCAGGGGACAAAATGGCGGGAAAATCGCCTCAGGGGCAAAATGGCGGGAAAATCGCCTCAGGGGCAAAATGGCGGCAAAGTCGCCTCAGGGGCAAAATGGTGGCCATGGGAGAACCAGTTTTGGGGTTTTTAGACTCAATTTCACGATGTAATAGAGGAAAATGTACAAAAAGCGGCGGATGTGGGAAATATTGATAAATAGAGGGACCTCGAAATGGCCCCAAAATCACCTCAGTGCTCAACATGGCAGCTCCAGGGGAATCAATTTGGGGGGTTTTAGCCTCAATTTTGTGATATAATGGAGGGAAATGTACAAAAAGTGACTCATGTGGGAAATATTGGTAAATAGAGCGACCCCAAAATGCCTCAAAATAGCCCCAAAATCACCTCAGGGTGAAGATGGCGCCAGAATCACCTCGGGACAAAATGGTGCCAAAGTCACCTCAGGGTTAAAATGGCAGCTCCAGAGGAACCAATTTGGGGGTTTTAGCCTCAATTTCGTGATATAAATGAGGGAAATGTACAAAAAGTGACTCGTGGGAAATATTGGTAAATAGAGCGACCCCAAAATGCCTCAAAATAGCCCCAAAATCACCTCAGGGTGAAGATGGCGCCAGAATCACCTCAGGGAACAAAATGGCGCCAGAATCACCTCAGGGTTAAAATGGCAGCTCCAGCAGAACCAATTTGGGGGTTTTTAGCCTCAGTTTCATGATATAATGGAGAGAAATGTTCGGAATTATTGAGTTTTGCACAAAAAAAGTGACTGATGTGGGAATTATCAATAAAGCGACCCCCAAACTGCCTCAAAATGGCCCCAAAATCACCTCAGGGTGAAATTGGCGCCAAAATCACCTCAGGGCTCAAAATGGCGGCACCAGAATCACTTCAGGGCTCAACACGGCAGCCCAAGTGGCACCAGTTTTGCAGTTTTTAGCCTCAACTTCATGCTAAAATGTAGGAAAACGTACAAAAAGCAACTGATGCGGGAATTATCAATAGAGCGACCCCCAAAGTGCCTCAAAATAGCCCCAAAATCACCTCAGGGTGAAATTGGCGCCAAAATCACCTCAGGGATCAAAATGACGGCACCAGAATCACCTCAGGTAGGTGCAGCCGCTTTTCTTATGCTTTTTAATGTTCTTTTATTAATCTGTTTTCCAGCTTCTTTGTAGCTTCTGTGCTTCTACCTCTTACTTGTTTATTATCATTTGCTTCTCCGTTGTTTGTTTGATGCCGTTTAGTTCCAACATTGGCTTAAGTTGCTTTTTATCGCTCTGTTTACATGACTAACACATAAAATATTAACATATACATTACTAACAGGTTTTTTGGGGCTGGTTGTTTCACAGAGGATTAAGTTGTTTATTTACAGGTGTTTTATTAGTTGTTTGCAGGTCATTTAAGGTGGGTTGGTTGATGTCGTTCAAGTTTCATTAAGTTTATGTGTTTGCAGCTTCGTTAAGTTTGATTCACTTTGTTTTTAAGCTTCATTACGTTTGCTTTAAGATTTTCAAACGGGATTAAGTTTGCTTTCGGTTTTTCAAACTAGTTGAAGTTTAGTTTAGGCTGTTTAATGTCGGTTCAGTTGGATTTAGGTTGTTTAATGTCATTTTTTGAGGCTGATTCACGTTGTTTGGATTTGGGGGGTTTGTTTTTAGGGGGGGGTTCAGGGACCCTCAAAATGGCGGCGCCGGACGCCTGGGTCCCTTTTGGGGGGGGGGGGGGGGGGGGGGAGGCGGGAATTAAAGCGCCCAGACTCCTGGGTTCCAACCCCCTTTTCTTTCCCCCCAAAAATGTAATTTTCATCTTTTTATGGCTTTTATTGAAGAAATTTGCCCCATCCCCCATTTTAGGGGACCCAGGCGTCCGGGCTCTGCCCCCCCCCCCCCCCCCCCCCGGCTTGTCGCGCTCTCGACCAATCAGCTGGAGGTTCCCGTGGTCCTTTAGGCGTCTGGGATCCTATAGGGGGAGAAGTGAAATGTTAAAGTGTGACAGCCGGACGCCTGGGTCCCCTCCCGGACGCCTGGGTCCCCTCCCGGACGCCTGGGTCCTCACCTGTGCTGTTCCACCACCAGGGGGTGTTGTTCTTGCAGCTCCAGTGGTCCAACCCCCGACAGCATCTGGTAGAGGCGACAACCGGCCCCGCCCCTGCGGCCCGGACGCCTGGGTCCCTCCCGAACGCCTGGGTCCCCTCCTGGGTGCTTAGGTCCCCTCCCGGACGCCTGGGTCCCTCCCGGACGCCTGGGTCCCCTCCTGGGTGCTTAGGTCCCCTCCCGGACGCCTGGGTCCCTCCCGGACGCCTGGGTCCCCTCCCGGACGCCTGGGTCCCCTCCCGAACTCCTGGGTCCCCTCCCGGACGCCTGGGTCCCTCCAAAACATCTGGGTCCCCCCCCCCCACCCCAACACCTGGGTCAACTCCAGAAGCTCCGCCCCCTCTCCAAGTCCCGCCCCGCCCAGCTAAACCCTGCCCACTCACCTGAGCTCCGCCCCCCGCAGCCTCCGCAGCGCCCCCTGTTGGCCAATCCGCTGCCTCCGCAGCTCCTCCAGCCGCTGCCGCACCTGCGCCCGGACGCCTGGGTCCCCTACCCGGACTCCTGAGCCCCCTCACCCGGACGCCTGGGTCCCCTCGCAGTGGGGGGAGGGAGGGACACACCCACCCATGGGGATGGGAGACACCAGGATGCCTGGGTCCCCTTTTTTTGGGGGGAGGGGTCTCACCTGTTGGCGTCTCTCCAGGGCCTCGTGCAGCTGCGCCTGCAGGTGCTGGGGAAGGGGGGGGGCAGAGACATGGGACCCCCCCCAGCACCCATAGACCCCCACCCCATAGACCCTCTAGCACCCATGGGACCCCCAACCCATAGACCCCCCAGCACCTATAGACCCCCCCCAACCCACATAGGACCCCCCAGCACCTCTGGGTGTGTGCCCCCCCCCAAATTCTCTCCCCTCTCTGCCCCCCCCCATATCCTCATGGGTGCTCCCCCAGCACCCATGGGTGCCTCCCCCCCCCAATTACCTGTGTCACCGCCTCCTGCAGCCGCCTCCGCAGGCGCCGCCCCTCCCCCATTCGGGCGAGGGTGGGGGGCAGGGCCCCCCCCAGGGTCTCCAGGGCCCCCCCGTACCCCAATTTCAGCTCCCGCCAGCTGCTCCGGGCCTGCGCCTGCGCCGCGCCTGCAGGGACCCAGGAGTTCGGGGGGGGACCCAGGAGTTCGGGGCGGGGGAGACGACCCTGGTGTTCAGGGGGGACCCAGGAGTTCAAGGGGGACCCAGGCGTTCGGGAGGGACCCAGGACTTTGGGGAGGGGGGAACCCAGGAGTTCAGGGGGGGGATCCTGGTGTTTGGGAGGGACCCAGGAGTTCAAGGGGGACCCAGGAGTTCGGGAGGGGACCCAGGAGTTCGGGGGGTGATCCTGGTGTTCGGGAGGGACCCAGGAGTTCGGGGGGGGATCTTGGTGTTGGGGAGGGACCCAGGAGTTCGGGGGGAGGACCCTGGTGTTCGGGAGGGACCCAGGCGTTCAGCGAGGGACCCAGGAGTTCGGGGGAGGATCCTGGTGTTAGGGGGGGGACCCAGGAGTTCAAGGGGGGACCCTGGAGTCTGGGGAGGGGACCCAGGAGTTCGGGGGGGTATCCTGGTGTTCGGGAAGGACCCAGGAGTTCGGGGGGGGACCCAGGCGTTCGGGGGGCACTCACGCAGGTCGGGCAGGGCCGGGGGGGTGTCAGGGCACTGCAGAACCTGCAGGAGTCGCTGCAGCACCCGCAGCTGCGTCAGGAGCAGTTTCCGCTTCCGCCGTCTGTCCTGGGGGCAGGACCGGGGGGGTCAGGGGCAAACCTGGCGGGGGTCGGGGGGGCAGTTGTGGGGCAGCCGTGGGTCTCACCAGCAGATGCTCGAGCAGGACT
Source organism: Nesoenas mayeri (assembly GCF_963082525.1). NCBI lineage: Eukaryota > Metazoa > Chordata > Aves > Columbiformes > Columbidae > Nesoenas > Nesoenas mayeri. Next base: position 89,238 of record NW_027660041.1, read on the forward strand.
TGTGGGGGGACGTCCCCGTCCTCCCCCGGCGGGGACAGCGCGGCCTCCAGGGCCCCCAACAGCCTGGGGACATGTGGGGAACATGAATGGGGACCCCCCCAGGGATATGAATGGGGTCTGGGGGACCCGCCGTGGGAACGCGGCGCTTCCCGCGCGCGGGAAAGCGGGTGCCGCGCGCCCTCACCCCCGCGCCTGTTCCAGCGGTCCCGCCATCGCCGCCGCTTCTTCCCGCGCCTCCTGGCCCCGCCCACCCCCGCCACGCGGCGGTGGCCAATCAGCGACCGGTACCCGCCAGGCTCACCCCACTCGCCCACTTCCATTGGTCAGTGACCAATCGCCGCGCGGCGCCGCAAAGAGGCAGCCAATGAGTGTACGCGTAGGGGTGTGGATGAACTCCGCCCACGCGTTGCCGTGGAGACGAGCGAGCGTCTACAGGGAGCTCTAATGTACCATATAGATTCTATAGGGTCAGGGGACCTCTATAGGACCGAGAGGGTCCCTATAGGATCACGGGGGTCTCTATGGTGCCATATAGATTCTATAGGACCAGGGGGAAGCCTTATAGATTGCAGAGAGTCGCTATGGGGCCATATAGATTCTATAGGGCTGAGGGTTCCTCTGGGGCCAGGGGGTCCCTATATGGCCATAGGGGTCTCTATGGAGCCATATGGATTCTATAAGGCCCCCCTCAAAGAAAATCACATGACACGTTTTCCCCCCAATTGCCCCCCAAATTCGAGGGGGGGCCTTTATTCCCTGCCCCTCCCCACACAATGGGGGTGGCCCTTCCCCCAGTTTGGGGGGTTGGGGGGTGACCCCGCCCCCTTCCCCTCCCCCCTCATCGGCGCCGCCTCCGCACGAGGGTCCAACCATCTGGGGGGGGCGGGGGGGTCCCGCACTCCATGTCCTGGGCGGGGGGAATAATGATGTCATTGGTGATGTCATTGATGAAGTCACCGATGACATCACCACCCCCCCTTACCCCCCATGGGGGTCTCATCCCTGCACCCCCCATTTGGTGATGTCATCACTGCCCCCCCCCCCCCATGACATCATCACCGGATCCCTGACCATTTTGATGATATCATGATGACATCACCACCACCCCCCCCACACTCCCCCCCCCCCGCTCCCCCCCTCCCCCGCTTTACCTCCTCCTCACTCTCCTCCTCCCCCTCCCTGGGGGGCGTGGCCATGTGAGGGGGCGTGTCCAGCGGGGTGGGCAGGACTTGGCCATCCAGGCAGTGGGCAGAGCCAACCAGGCGGTGGGTGGGGTCATCCAGGGGGTGGGCGGAGCCATCCAGGGGGTGGGCGGTGGCCAGGGCGGCACGGAGGGCGGGGCCTCGTTGGGACAACGCCCCCAGCGCCTCCCCCACCCCCTTTGCGTCCCCCCGGCGCGCCCAGAGCGTCAGCAGCTCCCGACTCACCTGCAGGGGGCGCTGCCATCAACTGGGGGGACTGGGAGGGACTGGGATGGACTGGGAGGGACTGGGGGGGACTGGGAAGGTCTAGGAGGAGGGTGGGAGTCTGCTAGAGCCATATTGGTTCGTACTGGTCTATACTGGGAGTCACTGGAGGGTGCTGTGAGAGGACAAGTGTCATCAGAGGATGCTGATGGGACACTGGGGGTTAACTGGGGTGTACTGGGATGGACTTGGGGGGGTAACTGGGTTGTACTGTATGGGGTCTGGGAGGTCACTGGTCCATACTGGTGTATACTGGGAGCCTACCTGCCGCAGGCTGCCGTCCTCCACGGCCGTGTCGAACTCATTGTCCATCACCTCGGCCAGAAACTCCTCCACCTCCTCCTCCTCCAGGTCCGCTGGGGGGGGGGGCGGAGCCAAAATAGGGGCGTGGTCACCTCCACAAACCCCAAAAGGGACCCAGGCGTCCGGGGGGGGGGGGGAACTCCCTAAAACTCACCATTTTGGGTAAAAAAGTCCTGCAGCGCTCCCGCCAACCAGGCGGCTTTTTCGGGGCTCTGGGGGCCCCCGAATCCCTGAGCTACTGCCAGCTGGGGGAGGGGCCAAAGGAGGACACGCCCCTTTCAGTGAGGCCCCGCCCACTGCCCCCCGAGGGGGTGTGGCTGCCCTGGGGCTCCTCCCACTCTGTGGCTCCACCCCTTGTCCCCTCATGGCCCCACCCCCATGTGGCCCCACCCATGTTCCCCCATGGCCCTGCCCCATTTGGCCCCGCCCCTTATTATCTCCCTATGACCTCGCCTCATGTGGCTCCACCCCCTGATTTTCTCCATGGCTCCGCCCCTTCTTATCTCTCCCCTATGGCTCCTCCCCCCATGTGGCCCCACCCCCTTGCTCCCCTATGGTTCTGCCCCTCATGACCCCACCCCATGTGGCCCCGCCCCCTTATTTTTCCATGACCCCACCCCATGTGGCCCCGCCCCCTTGTTCTCTCCCTATGACCCCTCCCCATGTGGCCCCGCCCCCTTGTTATCTCTCCCCGGGCCCCGCCCCACGTGGCCCCGCCCCCTTATTCTTCCCATGACCCCACCCCATATGGCCCCGCCCCCTGTGGCCCCGCCCTCTGTGCCCCCCTTATTCTTTCCATGGCCCCGCCCCACGTGGCCCCGCCTCCTTATTCTTTTATTACCCCGCCCCCTTGTAATCTCTCCCCATGGCCCCGCCCCCGTGGCCCCGCCCCCCCGTGGCCCCGCCCCCTCCGCTCTTCTTCCCCTGCTGCCCCAGGCGCTCCCGCTTCTCCCCTCGTGTGTCGTCCCCGCCCCCCCCCCCCCCGCGGTGTCCCCGACCCCCCCCCCCCCCCCCCCCGGTGTCCCCGGGACCCCCTCCTGGTGCCCCCGCCCCCCCAGACCTGCAGCGCGGCCCATCCGCCCAGCACCGCCCGCACTCCCTGCGCGAACAGCCCGGGCTCCCCCCGCCCGCCCGCCGCCATCACGGCGCCGCCGCAGCCCGCGCAGCCGAGCGCCGAGCGACCGAGCGCCGACCGCGTCGAGCGCCGAGCGGCACCGGGCGGGGCTGAGGGGAAGGGGGCGTGGCCTCGGGGGGGACGGGGCGTGGCCTCGAGGTGATGGGCGGAGCGGACTACAGCTCCCGGCAGCCCCCGCGCGGCGGCGGCGGCCACGTGACGCGGGTGAGCGGGGAGGGGCGGGGGGATGTATGGGGGATCTATAGGGGATGTATGGGGGCTATAGGGAGCTAAGGGGGCCCGTGGGGGCTGTAGGGCGTGGGGGGGATGTGGGGGCTATAGGGGGCGCGGGCACGCGGGGGATGCGGGGGCCATACGGGCGTGTGGGGGCTATAGGTGATGGGGGGATGCATAGGGGCTATAGGGGGTGAGGGGATGTATAGGGGCTATAGGGGGCGGGGGGGGCCTATGGGGGCTTTAGAGTTGTGGGGGCTATAGGGGCTTTAAGTGTGTATGGGGGCTATGGGGGATGTATAGGAGGTGGGAGCTTAATTAATTCCACCAAATTAATCAGCCCCTCTCCTAATTAATTAGCACACTCCCCCTAATTACCTCCCCTTAACGATGCCTCTTTGCCCCCCCCACAGGTCCCCCTATAGGGGGCGGGTGACACTGGGGGGGGGACACGACATCCCCCCAAAATCCACCCCCGGACGCCTGGGTCCCCTCCCGGACTCCTGAGTCCCCCCCTAGAATCCTGGGTCCCCCCTCCCCCGGACGCCTGGGTCCCCTCCTGGACTCCTGGGTCCCTCCTGGACTCCTGAGTCCCTCCCGGACGCCTGGGTCCCCCCCCCCGGACTCCTGGGTCCCCCCCCCCGGACGCCTGGGTCCCTTCCCGGACGCCTGGGTTCCCCATCCCATAAAGTCCCCAAATTGCCCTCTTGGTGCCCTTATTATTTTAGGTGGGGACTCCCCAAAATTACAGATAATTGAGGGGGGAGGGGAGGGTGACCCCAAAATCAACAAGGGGGGGACCCCAACCATGGGGGACCCCAACGTCCCCGCATCCCCCCCCCAAAACCGCTTCGTCCGCAAGAGCCTGGAGCCGTTGGCCAACGATGACGATGAAGAGGAACCACCCAACGGCGGCGGGAAAACGGGCAAATTCGGGGAAAACGCGGAGTTTCGGGGAGATTTGGGGGTTCGGGGGGACCCCAAAGTCGGGGGGGAGGAGGAGGAGGAGGAGATGAAGGCCGTGGCCACGTCGCCGGGCGGACGGTTCCTCAAGTTCGACGTGGAGTTGGGTCGAGGAGCCTTCAAAAGCGTCTTCAAGGGCTTCGACACCGACACGTGGGTGGAGGTCGCGTGGTGCGAGTTGCAGGTGAGCCCCCAAATTTGGGGGGGATGGGGGGGAAATGGGGAGCAGGGTGAGGAGACCCCAAAGTGGGGCGTGAAGGTGAGGGTTGGGGTGTTGGAATTGGCGTTTGGAGGCTCTTCTAATGTCAGTGACACCCCAAAATTCATCTTGAACCCAACGGTTGGTCCTTCAAATTCATCTTGAGCCTCTTAGATAGTCAGTGACACCCCAAAATTCATCATCAACCCAATGGTTGGTCCCTCAAGTTGATCTTGAACCTCTTCCAAAGTCAAGGACACCCCAAAATTCATCATCAACGCAATGGTTGGTCCTTCAAATTGATCTTGAGCCTCTTAGATAGTCAATGACACCCCAAAATTCATCATCGACCCAATGGTTGGTCCCTCAAGTTGATATTGAGCCCCTTAGATAGTCAATGACACCCCAAAATTCATCATCAACGCAATGGTTGGTCCTTCAAATTGATCTTGAGCCTCTTAGATAGTCAATGACACCCCAAAATTCATCATCGACCCAATGGTTGGTCCCTCAAATTAATCTTGAGCTTCTTCTGAAGTCAACGACACCCCAAAATTCATCATCAACCCAATGGTTGGTCCCTCAAATTGATCTTGAACCCAATGGTTGGTCCCTCAAGTTGATCTTGAACCTCTTACCTAGTCAATGACACCCCAAAATTCATCATCAACCCAGCGGTTGGTCCCTCAAATTGGTCTTGAACCTCTTATGTAGTTAATGACACCCCAAAATTCATCATCAACCCAACAGTTGGTCCCTCAATTTGATCTTGAACCCAATGGTTTGTCCCTCAATTTGATCTTGAACCCAATGGTTGGTCCCTCAAATTAATCTTGAACCCAATGGTTGGCCCCTCAAATTGGTCTTGAACCTCTTAGATAGTCAATGACACCCCAAAATTCATCATCAAAACAATGGTTGCTCCCTTAAATCCATCTTGAACAACTTCTAAAGTCAACGACACCCCAAAACTCATCATCATACCAATGGCTGGTCCCTCAAATTGGTCTTGAACCACTTACATAGTCAAGGACACCTCAAAATTCATCATCAACCCAATGGTTGCTCCCTTAAATCCATCTTGAACAACTTCTGAAGTCAACGACACCCCAAAATTCATCACCAACCCAAACTTTGCCCCCTCAAATTGACCCTCAACCTCACGTCCCCCTCCCCAAACGCCCCAAATTTCTCCCTTCGCCCCCATAACCACGCGCCCCCCGCACCCCAGGACCGCAAGCTGAGCAAGGCGGAGCAGCAGCGCTTCAAGGAGGAGGCCGAGATGCTGAAGGGGCTCCAGCACCCCAACATCGTCCGCTTCTACGACTCCTGGGAGTCCACCCTCAAGGGCAAGAAATGCATCGTCCTGGTCACCGAGCTCATGACCTCGGGCACCCTCAAGACGTAGGTGACGCCGCGCGGTGCCGGACGCGTCCGGAGGAGAAGAAACGCCGACGTGTCTATGGGTTCCCACCACACGTAGGTATCTCAAGAGGTTCAAGGTGATGAAGCCCAAGGTTTTGCGGAGCTGGTGCCGGCAGATCCTGAAGGGGCTGCAGTTCCTGCACACGCGCACGCCGCCCATCATCCACCGCGACCTCAAGTGCGACAACATCTTCATCACCGGCCCCACCGGCTCGGTGAAGATCGGCGACCTGGGCTTGGCCACCTTGATGAGGACGTCGTTCGCCAAGAGCGTCATCGGTGAGAGGCGGTGGTGGCGTTGGCGGTGACGGATCACCGGGGGTTGTCACCAGTGGGTTGTTGTCACCACCTCGCGGGTTATTGTCACCACCCCGCGGGTTATTGTCACCACCTCGTGGGTTGTTGCCACCACCCCATGGATATTGTCACCCGTGGGCTGTTGTCACCACCCCGTGGGTTGTTGTCACCACCTCACGGATATTGTCACCCGTGGGTTGTTGTCACCACCCCATGGGTTACTGTCACCAGTGGGTTGTTGTCACCACCCCGCGGGTTGTTGTCACCACCCCGTGGATATTGTCACCCATGGGTTGTTGTCACCATCCCATGGATATTGTCACCTGTGGGTTGTTGTCACCACCCCATGGGTTATTGTCACCATCTCGTGGGTTATTCTCATCACCCCATGGGTTGTTGTCACCAGTTGTTTTCACCATCTCGTGGGTTTTGTTGTCAGCACCCCATGGGTTGTTTTCACCACCCCATGGATATTGTCACCCGTGGGTTGTTGTCACCCGTGGGTTGTTGTCACCACCCTGTGGGTTGTTGTCACCACCCCATGGGTTACTGTCACCAGTGGGTTATTGTCACCACCCCGCGGGTTATTGTCACCACCCCGTGGGTTGTTGCCACCACCCCATGGATATTGTCACCCATGGGCTGTTGTCACCACCCCGTGGGTTGTTGTCACCACCTCACAGATATTGTCACCACCCCATGGGTTACTGTCACCAGTGGGTTGTTGTCACCACCCTGCGGGTTGTTGTCACCACCTCGTGGATATTGTCACCCATGGGTTGTTGTCACCATCCCATGGATATTGTCACCTGTGGGTTGTTGTCGCCATCCCATGGGTTATTGTCACCATCCCATGGGTTATTCTCATCACCCCATGGGTTGTTGTCACCAGTTGTTTTCACCGTCTCGTGGGTTTTGTTGTCAGCACCCCATGGGTTGTTTTCACCACCCCATGGATTGTTGTCACCTGTGGGTTGTTGTCACCACCCCGTGGGTTGTCGTCACCGCCCTGTGGGTTGTTGTTGCCACCCCATGGATTACTGTCACCAGTGGGTTGTTGTCACCATCCCGTGGGTTGTTGTCACCATCCCATGGATATTGTCACCCGTGGGTTGTTGTCACCATCCCGTGGGTTGTTGTCACCATCCCATGGGTTGTTGTCACCACCCCATGGATATTGTCACCCGTAGGTTGTTGGCACCAGTGGCTTGTTGTCACCATCCCGTGGGTTGTTGTCACCACCCCATGGATATTGTCACCCGTGGGTTGATGTCACCAGTGGGTTGTTGTCACCGCCCCGTGGGTTGTTGTCACCATCCCATGGGTTGTTGTCACCACCCCATGGATATTGTCACCAGTGGCTTGTTGTCACCACCTTGTCACCACCCCATGGATATTGTCACCAGTGGCTTGTTGTCACCACCCCGCGGGTTGTTGTCACCACCCCATGGATACTGTCACCCGCGGGTAGTTGTCACCACCTCGCGGGTAGTTGTCACCACCCTGTGGGTTGTCACCAGTAGCTTATTGTCACCACCTCATGGGTTGTTTCCACCACCCCGTGGGTTATTGTCACCAGTGGGTCGTTGCCACCACCCCATGGGTTGTTGCCACCACCCCGTGGGTTATTGTCACCAGTGGGTCGTTGTCACCACCCCGCGGGTTGTTTCCACCACTCCGTGGGTTATTGTCACCAGTGGGTCGTTGTCACCACCCTATGGGTTATTGTCACCACCCCATGGGTTATTGTCACCAGTGGGTCATTGTCACCACCCTATGGGTTGTTGTCACCAGTGGGTTGTTGTCACCCGTGGGTTGTTGTCACCCGTGGGCCGTTGCCGCTGCAGGGACGCCGGAGTTCATGGCCCCCGAGATGTACGAGGAGCACTACGACGCGTCGGTGGACGTGTACGCGTTCGGGATGTGCATGCTGGAGATGGGCACCTCCGAGTACCCCTACGCCGAGTGCCGCAACGCCGCCCAGATCTACCGCAAGGTCACCAGCGTGGGTACCGGCCTCAGCACCCGCCTCAGCACCCTCCTCCTCCTCCTCAGCACCCTCCTCCTCAGCACCCTCCTCCTCAGCACCCTCCTCCTCAGCACCCTCCTCCTCAGCACCCTCCTCGGCACCCTCCTCTTCCTCCTCAGCACTCCAGCACCCTCCTCCTCCTGCTCAGCACCCTCCTCCTCAGCACCCGCCTCAGCGCCCTCCTCAGCACCCTCCTCCTCAGCACCCTCCTCAGCACCCGCCTCAGTACCCTCTTCAGTACCCTCTTCCTCAGCACCGCAGCACCCTCCTCCTCCTCAGCACCGCAGCACCCTCCTCCTCCTCAGCACCTCAGCACCCTCCTCCTCAGCACCCCAGCACCCTCCTCCTCCTCAGCACCTCAGCACCCTCCTCCTCCTCAGCACCCTAGCACCCTCCTCCTCCTCAGCACCGCAGCACCCTCCTCCTCCTCAGCACCGCAGCACCCTCCTCCTCCTCAGCACCTCAGCACCCTCATCCTCAGCACCCTCCTCCTCCTCAGCACCGCAGCACCCTCCTCCTCCTCAGCACCCCAGCACCCTCCTCCTCAGCACCCTCCTCCTCCTCAGCACCCCAGCACCCTCCTCCTCCTCAGCACCCCAGCACCCTCCTCCTCCTCAGCACCTCAGCACCCTCCTCCTCCTCAGCACCCTCCTCCTCCTCAGCACCTCGGCACCCTCCTCCTCCTGCTCAGCACCCTCCTCCTCCCGCTCAGCACCCTCCTCCTCCCGCTCAGCACCCTCCTCCTCCCGCTCAGCACCCTCCTCCTCCCCCTCAGCACCCTCCTCCTCCCCCTCAGCACCCTCCTCCTCCTCCTCAGCACCCTCCTCCTGCTCAGCACCCTCCTTCCCCTCGCAGGGCATCAAACCCGCCAGCTTTGAGAAGGTGCGGGACCCCGAGGTGAAGGAGATCATCGAGGGCTGCATCCGGCAGAACAAGGACGAGAGGTGCGGTCCTGGGACATTTTGGGACGTTTAGGGACATTTTGGGACATTTAGGGACATTTTGGAAAATTGAGGAAAAAATGGGAAATTTAGGAAAATTTTGAGAAAATTGGGAAATTTTGGAAAATTTTGGGAAATTTTGGAAAATTTTGGAAAAATTGGGAAATTTTGGAAAATTTTGGAAAATTCAGGAAAAATTGGAAAATTTGGGAAAAATTGGGAAATTAGGAAAATTTTGAGAAAAATTGGGAAATTTTGGAAAATTTAGGAAAATTTTGGAAATTTAGGAAAATTTTGGAAATTTAGGAAAATTTTGGGAAATTTTGGAAAAGTTGGAAATTTATGGAAAATTTTAAAAATATGAAGATTTAGGAGATTTGGAAAATTTTGGAAAATTTAGGATATTTTGGAAAAATTAGGAAATTTAGAAAAATTTTGGAAAATTGAGGATATTTTGGAAAGTTTAGGAAATTTAGAAAATTTTAAAGCTCCGAACTCTCCATTTCAAAGCCCCACATCCCGTATCCCAAAGCCGGTTATAGGGCCGGCAGGGCGCATTGTCGGCTCTATCACCGCGCTCGGCGCTGTCCATCCCCAGGCTGTCTGTCCATCCGCTGTCCCCTGTCTGTCCATCCGCTGTCCCCTGTCTGTCCATCCACTGTCCCCTGTCCATCTATCTGCTGTCCCCAGGCTGTCTGTCCATTGGCTGGCTGTCTGTCCTTCCGCTGTCCCCAGGCTGTCTGTCCATCAGCTGTCTGTCTGTCCGCTGTCCCCAGGCTGTCTGTCCATCAGCTGTCTGTCCATCAGCTGTCTGTCCATCTGCTGTCCCCAGGCTGTCTGTCCATCGGCTGTCTGTCTGTCCATCCGCTGTCCCCAGGCTGTCTGTCCATTGGCTGTCTGTCTGTCTGTCCGCTGTCCCCAGGCTGTCTGTCCATCAGCTGTCTGTCCGTCCGCTGTCCCCAGGCTGTCTGTCTGTCCGCTGTCCCCAGGCTGCCTGTCCATCAGCTGTCTGTCTGTCTGTCCGCTGTCCCCAGGCTGTCTGTCCATCAGCTGTCTGTCTGTCTGTCCGCTGTCCCCAGGCTGTCTGTCCATCGTCTGTCTGTCTGTCCATCCGCTGTCCCCAGGCTGCCTGTCCATCGGCTGTCTGTCTGTCTGTCCATCCACCGTCCCCAGGCTGTCTGTCCATCGTCTGTCTGTCTGTCCATCCGCTGTCCCCAGGCTGCCTGTCCATCGGCTGTCTGTCTGTCTGTCCATCCGCCGTCCCCAGGCTGTCTGTCCATCGTCTGTCTGTCTGTCCATCCGCTGTCCCCAGGCTGTCCATCCGCGACCTGCTGGGCCACGTGTTCTTCGCGGAGGACACGGGGCTGCGCGTGGCGCTGGCGGAGCCGGATCGGGGCCACGGGCCCGCGCTGGCGCTGCGCCTCTGGGTGGACGACCCCAAGAAGCTCAAGGGGAAGCACAAGGACAACGAGGCCATCGAGTTCAAGTTCAACCTGGACGTCGACGTCCCCGAGGAGGTGGCCATGGAGATGGTGAGACGCCAATGCGGCACGGGATGGGGGGTCCTTTGGGGCTCAATGAGGTTGAGGAACCTTCAAAGTTCAGCTTGAACCCAACCGTTGGTCCCTCAAATTGGTCTTGAACCCTTTAAAAAGCTCAAGGACACCCCAAAATTCATCTTGAACCCAATGGTTGGTCCCTCAAATTGGTCTTGAATGCAATGGTTGGTCCCTCAAATTGATCTTGAACCCAATGGTTGGTCCCTCAAATTGATCTTGAGCCTCTTCCAAAGCCAAGGACACCCCAACATTCATCTTGAAGCCAATGGTTGGTCCCTCAAATTCATCTTGAACCCTTTAAAAAGCTCAAGGACACCCCAAAATTCATCTTGAACCCAACAGTTGGTCCCTCAAATTGGTCTTAAACCCAACAGCTGGTCCCTCAAATTGGTCTTGAACCACTTAAAAAGCCAAGGACACCCCAAAAGTCACCATCAACCCAATGGTTGGTCCCTCAAATTGGTCTTGAACCCCATAAAAAACCAAGAACACCCCAAAATTCATCTTGAACCCAACGGCTGGTCCCTCAAATTGGTCTTGAACCCAATGATTTGTCCCTCAAATTGATCTTGAGCCTCTTCCAGAGCCAAGAACACCCCAAAATTCATCTTGAACCCAATGGTTGATCCATCAAGTTGTTCTTGAACCCCTTAACAAGCCAAGGACACCCCAAAATTCATCATCAGCCCTCATGTGGGTCCCTCACGTTGCCCGGACCCCCCGTATTTTCCCTCCCGGCCCAGGTGAAGTTGGGGTTCTTCCACGAGAGCGACTCCAAAGCCGTGGCCAAATCCATCCGCGACCGCCTGACGCTGGTGAGGAAGACGAGGGAGAAGAACCGAGCGCGACCCACCACCGAGGACCCCGATGGCGACCAGCAGGGCCACCAACCGCCGGGACGGCCCCTCGGTGAGACCCCGTCCCCAAAACGTCACCTCCCCGCCCCGCCGACGCGCTCATCGTTGGGTTGTTCCTCAACAGTGGATGAGAACGGGGCCAGCGCCGATGTCGCCGAGGCCGCCGCGCAGGTTGGGGGTGGTGGCTTGGGGACGGCGGGACCCCCCCGGGATGGGACGACGGGGGACGTCAGCGGAGGTGCCACCAGCGCGGTGGGCGATGGGGAGATGATGGGGGTCGGGGTGATGTGGGGACAGGGGGTGGTGGCACCGGCACTGGAGATGCCACCGGCCATGGAGGTGCCACCACCAGCTGAGATGCCACCAGGTCCAGAGGTGCCACTCACCCTGGAGATGCCACCAACCATGGAGATGCCACTGTGGCCATTGATGCCACAAGCTCCAGAGATGCCACCAGCAGCCCTTGTGATGCCACCAGCCCAAGAGATGCCACCAAGCGTGATGGTGCCACCTCCGTCTGAGATGCCACCAGCTCCAGGCATGCCACCAGCCATGGGGCTGTCACCAGCACAAGGGGTGGCAGCTCTGTCTGTGATGCCACCAGCCATGGAGATGCCACCAGCCCCAATGATGCCACCAACCCAAGAGATGCCACCAAGCATGGTGGTGCCACCTCCATCCATGATGCCACCAGCCCAAGAGATGCCACCAACCATGGTGGTGCCACCTCCATCCATGATGCCACCAGCCCAAGAGATGCCACCAACCATGGTGGTGCTACCTCCATCCATGATGCCACCAGCCCAAGAGATGCCACCAGCCCAAGAGATGCCACCAAGCATGGTGGTGCCACCTCCATCCATGATGCCACCAACCATGGTGGTGCCACCAACCATGGTGGTGCCACCAACCATGGTGGTGCCACCAGCCCCAGGGATGTCACCAGCCCCGGTGATGCCACCAACCCAAGAGATGCCACCAACCATGGTGGTGCCACCTCCATCCATGATGCCACCACCATCTGAGATGCCACCAACCCAAGAGATGCCACCAACTATGGTGGTGCCACCTCCATCCATGATGCCACCAGCTCCAGGGGTGTCACCAGCCCCAGTGATGCCACCTCCATCCATGATGCCACCAACCATGGTGATGCCACCAGCCCCCGGGATGTCACCAGCTCCAGCGATGCCACCTCCATCCATGATGCCACCAACCATGGTGATGCCACCAGCCCCCGGGATGTCACCAGCTCCAGCGATGCCACCTCCATCCGAGATGCCACCAACCATGATGGTGCCACCTCCATCCATGATGCCACCAACCATGGTGATGCCACCAGCCCCCGGGATGTCACCAGCTCCAGCGATGCCACCTCCATCCGAGATGCCACCAACCATGATGGTGCCACCTCCATCCATGATGCCACCAACCCCAGGGATGTCACCAGCCCCAGTGATGCCACCAGCCCAAGAGATGCCACCTCCATCTGAGATGCCACCAACCATGATGGTGCCACCTCCATCCATGATGTCACCAGCTCCAGGGATGTCACCAGCCCCAGGGATGCCACCCCCCACCGAACCCCCAGACCCCGTGTCCCACCTCCATGTCCCCGAGGCCGCCACCGTTGTCCCCGAGGCCACCGCCGTTGTCCCCGACACCAAACCCGAGCGCTGCCGACTACGCCGCCCGTCCTGCCCGCGCCCCGAGAAGGTTCCTCGCTTCCAACTCACCGTCCTCCAGGTGCGAGGGGACAATTTGGGGGGGGTGGGGACACTTTGGGGAGGGGACACGTGGTGACACCCCATAACTCATGTCCCCGACCCCATAGGTCTCGTCCCACGGAGACAACACGGTCGAGTGTCAACTGGAGACCCACGACAGCAAGATGGTGACGTTCAAGTTCGACGCCGATGGGGACGCCCCTGAGGACATCGCGTGTTACATGGTGACACCCCCGTGTCCCCAAAGCCTGAAACTCCGCCCCCCGCCCCCAAACCCCGCCCACAATTAATGTCACCCCCCCTAAACTTGTCCCCATGAAGGTTGAGGACAACTTCGTGCTGGAGGCCGAGCGGGAGAAGTTCGTGGAGGAGCTCAAGGCCATTGTCACCCGGGCAAGGGGGCTCCTTGGTGGCCCCCACGTGGACACCCAGGTGCCACACCCACCCCCGGACGCCTGGGTCCCTTCCTCACCCCTGTGTGTGTATGTGTGTCCCCAACCCGGACGCCTGGGTCCCTTCCCCACCTCCATGTGTGTGTGTGTGTCCCCAACCCGGACACCTGGGTCCCTTCCCCACCCCCGGACGCCTGGGTCCCTTCCCCACCCCCGGACGCCTGGGTCCACAGTTTGACCATGTCCCCCCCTCCATGTGTCTCCTTGTAGGTGGCACCTTCGGAGCAAGTTGGTGGCGGTGAGTGGTGACAGGTGGGGCGAGGTGGCCACGCCCACTCTGACCACGCCCACCCTGACCCCACCCCCTTTGTCCCTCCCCCCATTGTCCCCAGAATGTCCCCCCCAGTTGTCACCTGTGGGGCGCTGGAGGTTTTGTATCAACCAGACCATCAGGAACCGCGATGTCACTGGTGGGTCACCTGCAAAGGGGACACGGGGACACTGGTGTCACCTCCCCCACGTGGAGGGGACGCTGGTGTCACCTCTCCCATGTGGTGGTGGCATCTCCTTGTAGGTCCTGGGGGACTCCAACCCACCCAGAGGACCTTGGGGACATCGCGTGGTGGTGACGTCCCTGGAGGACCAGGGATGGTTGTCACCGGTCCCCAAGAACCTGCTGGCCCTGGAGGACAAGAGGCGATTGTCCCCAAACCCGGTGACCTGGGTGGCCCTCAAGACCAGGAGACGATTGTCCCCAAACCTGGTGACCTGGACGCACCCAAGGGACAAGAGACAATTGTCCCCAAAGCCCAAGAGCTTGGTGGCCCTGGGGGACAGGAGATGATTGTCCCCAAAGCCTGTGACCAGGGTGTCCCCCAGCGACAGGGGACAATTGCCACCAGCTCTGGGGAGCAGGAGGGACCCGGCCAACCCGATGTCCTTGTCCCCAAAGCTCAAGAGCTCGATGGTCACCAAGGAGCAGAGACCGTTGTCCCCAAAGCTCAGGGACAAGGGACAATTGTCACCGGAGCTGGGGAGCAGGACACCCCCACAGGACCAGAGGTGACTGTCCCCAACCCCAGGACATGGTGTCCCCAAATCTTGGTGTCCCCAAGACTTGCTGTCCCCAAGCCCAAGACCTTGATGTCCCCAACCCTTGGTGTCCTCAACCCCAAGACCTTGATGTCCCCAACCCTCAGTGTCCTCAACCCCAAGACCTTGGTGTCCCCAACCCTCGATGTCCCCAAACTCAAGATCTTAATGTCCCCAACCCTTCATGTCCCCAACTCTAGGACTTTGCTGTCCCCAACCCTTGGTGTCCCCAACACCCCAACCCTTGATGTCTCCAACCCCAAGACTTTGATGTCCTCAACACTTGATGTCCCCAACCCCAAGACCCTGATGTTCCCAAACCTTGGTGTCCCCAACACCCAACCCTTGATGTCCCCAACCCCAAGACTTTGATGTCCTCAACACTTGATGTCCCCAACCCCAAGACCCTGATGTTCCCAAACCTTGGTGTCCCCAACACCCAACCCTTGATGTCCCCAACCCCAGGACCTTGGTGTCCCCAAACCTTGGTGTCCCCAACACCCAACCCTTGATGTCCCCAACCCCAGGACCTTGGTGTCCCCAAACCTTGGTGTCCCCAACACCCAACCCTTGATGTCCCCAACCCCAGGACCTTGGTGTCCCCAAACCTTGGTGTCCCCAACACCCAACCCTTGATGTCCCCAAACTCAAGATCTTAATGTCCCCAACCCCAGGACCTTGGTGTCCCCAAACCTTGGTGTCCTCAACACCCAACCCTTGACGTCTCCAACCCCAGGACCTTGGTGTCCCCAAACCTTGATGTCCCCAAACTCAAGATCTTAATGTCCCCAACCCCAAGACCTCGATGTCCTCAACCCTTGGTGTCCCCAACCCCAAGACCTTGGTGTCCCCAACACCCAACCCTTGATGTCCCCAACCCCAGGACCTTGGTGACCCAAACCTTGGTGTCCCCAACCCTTGATGTCCCCAACACCCAAACCCTGGTGTCCCCAACCCCGAGACCTTGATACCCCAACTCTCATTGTCCCCAAGTCCCCGGTGTCCCCCCCATTTTTGGGGGTGCTGCTGACCCCCCCCTTTCCGCAGGTGCCCCCCCCAGCCTGTCCCTGTCCCCCTCCCGGTGACAAGAGGCCGTGGGGCCGCCGGATCCGCCGCTGGGCCCAGCGCCTGCGCCTGCCCCCCCCCGCCATGGGGAGCCCCCCCAGAACAGGTACTGTCACCCCCCATTTATCATCCCCCCATTTATCATCCCCCCATTTATCATCCCCCCATTTATAGCCCCCCCATTTTATCCCATTTTTACTCCCCATTTATAGCCCCCCCCATTTCTAACCCCCCATTCATCACCCCCATTAACCCCCCCCATTTATAGCCCACC
Source organism: Nesoenas mayeri (assembly GCF_963082525.1). Lineage (NCBI taxonomy): Eukaryota > Metazoa > Chordata > Aves > Columbiformes > Columbidae > Nesoenas > Nesoenas mayeri. Next base: position 105,175 of record NW_027660041.1, read on the forward strand.
CATTTCTAATCCCCCATTCATCACCCCCATTAACCCCCCCCCATTTCTAACCCCCCATTCATCACCCCCATTAACCCCCCCCATTTATAGCCCACCCATTTCTAATCCCCCATTCATCACCCCCATTAACCCCCCCCCATTTCTAACCCCCCATTCATCACCCCCATTAACCCCCCCCCATTTATAGCCCCCCCATTTCTAACCCCCCATTCATCACCCCCATTAGCCCCCCCATTTATAGCCCCCCCATTTATAGCCCTCCCATTTCTAACCCCCCATTCATCACCCCCATTTATAGCCCCCCCATTTATAGCCCCCCATTTCTAACCCCATATTCATCACCCCCATTTATAGCCCCCCCATTTATAGACCCCCCATTTCTAACCCCCCATTCATCGCCCCCCTTATTTATAGCGCCCCCATTTTTGCCCTCCCATTTATCCCCCCCATTTTCCGGGCCCCCCCCCCCCAACTCACACCCTTTGTCCCCCCCCAAATAGGGGACACGACGGAACTCGGGGACCCCCCCCAGCGCTGTCAGGTGGGTTTTTGGGGGCACCCCCCCCCCCCCCCAGGGACTCTAAAACCCCCCCCATTTAATATTTATCCGCCCCCCCCCAGCCTCTAACGACCCCCGAACCGAGCGCCCCCCCTCGAACCGAATGGGGGGACCCCAGTTCGGAAAGCGAAAGTGGGGGGGGAATTTGGGGTCCCCCCCACCCCCCAGGGGCCCCCCCCCGCCGTGCCCCCCTCCCCGGGTCCCCATCGTCCCCCATGAGCAGCGACGGGGACACGGACCCCGAAGATGAAGATTTACGGGCGGAATTACGCAAATTACGGGAAAAGTAAGTTTGGGGGGACGGGGGGAGGGTTGGGGGGGTCCCTAATTTTGGGGGACCCCCCTTTGAACCCCCAAAACCCCCCCAAAAAGGCACATTCGGGAGGTGGTGACGTTACGGGCGCAGCAGGACCAGGAGCTGCGGGAACTTCAGAGGCGGCTGCGAGCCCGGAGAAACCCCCAAAAATGGGGGGGACCCCCCCAAAAATATGGGGGGGGACCCCCCCAGGGGGATTGTGGGGGGGCCGGGGGGTCCCCGCGACGGCTTCGGGGGGTCAAGGGAAGAGGACGGGGACGGGGAGCGAATGGAACAGGTTTGGGGGGGAAAGGGGGATTTTGGGGTTCAAGGGGGCGTTTGGGGGTGTCCTGTGGGCTGGGGAGGGGGGTTTTGGGGTCTAAATAGAGGATTTGGGGGTGCAGGGAGGGTTTTGGGGGTGTAAAGGGGGGATTTGGGGGTTCAAGGAGGGGTTTTGGGGTGTCCCATGGTTTGGGGAAGGGGATTTTTGGGGTGTAAAGGGGGAATATTGGGGTTCAAGGGGGGTTTTGGGGGTGCAAAAAGGGGCTTTGGGGGGTCTGGGGAAGGTGATTTTGGGGTGTAATGGGGGTTTTGGGGGGTTCAGGGAGGGGTTTTGGGGTGTAATGGGGGGGGGTTGGGGTTTCCCATGGTCCGGGGAGGGGGATTTTGGGGTGTAAAAGGGGAATTTGGGGGTTCAAGGAGGAGTTTTGGGGGTTTTGAGGTCCTGCGTGGTTTGTGGAGGGGGATTTTGGACGCATAAAAGGGGGATTTAGGGGTACGGGGATTAAGATTTTAGGGTACACCCGGACTTTAGGACCCTCCCCTAACCCCCGGACGCCTGGGTTCCCTCTCCCAGCCCCCCCAAGCCCCCCGGCCCCCCAAAAGAAGGGACTTTTCACCCCCGACCTGCACCGGCTGGTGGACGAATGGGCGCAGGATACGGCCCGAGCGCAGGTGAATTTGGGGGACCCCCCCGAACCCCCTTTTCTTATAGGGCACATTGGGGGGGGTCCGTAATACTTAAAAACCCCCTTTTTCCCCAAAAAAATCCCACAGGGCACCTCGTCGTGGGTCACGACCCTGCGCAGCGTCCGCGTGAACCCCCAAAAATGGGGGGGGACCCCCCGAAAAGCGACCCCCATGGGAGGGGCTGCCCCTTCCCCCCCCGGACCCTAAAATGGCTGCACTGGCCCAAATTCCCCTCGTTTTGCCCCAAAATCCCTCGGGTTTGGGTCATGTCCCCCCTTAGAACCCATCTGTGGGGTGACCCCGCTTTTCGGCTCCAAAATCACCTCGTTTCACCCCAAAATTGCCCCATTTCACCCCAAAATGCCCTTTTTGGAGCTTTCCTGCCTTTTTCTACCCCTCCATGAGGTAAATCCCCTTTTCAGCCCCCAAATCTCCTCATTTCACCCCAAAAATGCCCTTTTTTGAGTGTTCCCACCTTTTTTCTCCCCTCCATGAGCTAAACTCCCATTTCACCCCCAAAATCTCCTCATTTCACCCCCAAAATGCCCTTTTTGGAGCTTTCCCACCTTTTTTCACCCCTCCATGAGGTAAATACCCTTTTCAGCCACAAAATCTCCTCATTTCCCCACAAAATCACCTCATTTCACCCCAAAACGCCCTGTTTGGAGCTTTCCTGCCTTTTTTCACCCCTCCATGAGGTAAGCTCCCATTTCAGCCCCAAAATCTCCTCATTTCGCCCCAAAATGCCCCTTTTTTGCGTGTTCCCCGCCTTTTTCCACCCCTCCATGAGGTAAATCCCCTTTTCAGCCCCCAAATCACCTCATTTCACCCCAAAATGCCCTTTTTTGGCTGTTCCCGCCTTTTTCCACCCCTCTATGAGGTAAATCCCCTTTTCAGCCCCCAAATCACCTCATTTTCCCCCAAAACGCCCTTTTTGGAGCTTTCCCGCCTTTTTCCACCCCTCCATGAGCTAAACTCCCATTTCAGCCCCAAAATCTCCTCATTTCACCCCCAAAATGCCCTTTTTTGGGTGTTCCCGCCTTTTCCCACCCCTCCATGAGCTAAACTCCCATTTCAGCCCCCAAATCACCTCATTTCACCCCAAAACGCCCTTTTTTTGCCCATTCACCCTTTTTTTGCCCCCGCATGAGGCAACCGCAGTTTTTAGCCCCAAAATGGGCACATTTCACCCCAAAACGCCACCACTTGAACTCCAAGCCCTCACTCACCCCTTTACTTGCTCCCAAAATCCCCGTTTCTTACCCCAAACCCACTCGGAGCCCCCAAACCGCCGTGTTTCGCCCCAAACCCCCCCCTGCATGCCTGGGATTCCTTTTAACACAGCCTGGCAAAGGGGACCTGGCCGTACTGGTGTCACTGGTCCCCTCATACTGGTCGTACTGGTGCCACTGCCCCCCCTCTACATCCCCCCCCCCCCCCCCCCCCCCCCCCCCAGCCCAATTTTGGGTCATTTCTTTGTGTTTTCCGCTCATCTACCTCACCTCTTCACCAGCCAGCGAGCTTTGGGGGTGAATTCCCGTGTGTTGGGGGTCGGGGCGTTTTATTTATTTATTTATTTATTTTTACATTATTATAAAGTGCGAAAAATGCCCAAAGTAGAGAAATAAGATCGTGGGGGGGGGGGGAGGGGGGGGGCGCCACACCTAAGATGGCCGCCGAGCTCGCCACTCCCAAGATGGCGCGCTTCCATTGACCGCCTATGAGGAGGAGGGAGGACGCGACCTTCTCAAGATGGCGGCGCTTCCATTGACCCTATGGGGGGGGGGGAGGACGCGCCCTTCCCAAGATGGCGCCCGGCGACCTTCCCAAGATGGCGGCGCGGCGCGGTCAAAATGGCGCCTGAGCCCCGCCCTCTCCCCCGTCACCCCCTTCTCGTTTCCGCGTTTGAATAAAACTTTATCGGGTGAGCGGAGCCGGGCAGGAGCCGCGGCGGCGGCGGCGGCACCGAGGCCGGGCCGGGCCCGGGCGGCGGTAACCGGGAGGTGGCGGTGGAACGGCCGGGAGAGGCCCCAGGCCCGGCCGGTGGCGCCTGCGGCCTAGTCGGGAGGTGGCGGTGGGGGACGCGCAGGCCTCGCGGGGCGCCCGCGGCCTTGTAGGCCTCAAGGAGGGGGGGCACTGGGACCCTATAGGCTCTATAGGGGGGAGAGGGACCCTATAGAGTGGGGCTGGAGCCCTGTAGACCCTTTGCGGGGAGCCCCGGGCCCTGTAGGCTCTTGGGGCCCTATAGGCCCCTTTTTGGGGCCCTATAGGCCTTTGTGGGGGGGATCTCAGGGACCTATAGACTCTTTCGGGGGTGTCGTAGGGCCCTATAGAGCAAGGGGGGGCCCTATAGGCATTTGGGTGAGGCTGTACGAGGGATCTATAGGCTGTTTTGGGGGTGTCACAGGTCTTTTTTTGGGGGGGGGGTCCTATAGTGACCCTATAGACCCTTGTTGGGGGGGTGTCCAGGCCCCTATAGATTGTGCATGTGGGGGTTGTGTCTCCATAGGAGAGGTGAACATATAGGGAAGCATTAAAGGGGAGTGGTGGTGGCTATAGGGGGGCATTTCTATAGGGGGTCACCTATAGAATAGGGTGGGTGTCCATAGGGGTCCAGGGACCTATAGGGTGAGCAAGGTGGATGCACGGGGTTGGGGGGTCTATAGGGGGCAAGGGGGGGGGATGTCTGTAGGGATCCATAGGGATCTGTAGGGATCCATAGGGATCTGTAGGGGTCCATAGGGGTCTGTAGGATCCATAAGGGGCCTCTAGGGGCCCTATAGGGTCCATAGGGGCCATGGCCTCGGTGCCCGTGTACTGCCTGTGCCGCCTGCCCTACGACGTCACCCGCTTCATGATCGAGTGCGACGGCTGCCAGGACTGGTTCCACGGCAGGTGCGACTGGAGGGACTGGGATATACTGGGATATACTGGGAGGGGACTGGGATATACTGGGAGGGACTGGGATATACTGGGAGGGTGCTGGGATGTACTGGGAGGACACTGGGAGGGATTGGGGGACACTTGGAGGGACTGGGAAGGGGTGAGAGGTGATTAGGGGGGACTGGGATATACTGGGAGGACACTGGGAGGGCACTGGGATATACTGGGAGGGCACTGGGATATACTGGGAGGGACTGGGGGGCATTGGGAGGGAACTGGGAGGGTGTGAGAGGGGACAGGAGGGCGCTGGGATATACTGGGAAGACAGTGGGAGGGATTGGGGGGCACTGGGAGGGCGCTGGGATATACTGGGAGGGCGCTGGGATATACTGGGAGGGACTGGGATATAGTGGGAGGGCACTGGGATATACTGGGAGGGACTGGGGGGCATTGGGAGGGAACTGGGAGGGCGTGAGAGGGGACAGGAGGGGACTGGGATATACTGGGAGGACACTGGGAGGGATTGGGGGACACTGGAAGGACTGGGAAGGGGGGGAGAGGGGACTGGGGGGCACTGGGCGGGCACTGGGATATACTGGGAGGACACTGGGAGGGATTGGGGGCCACTGGGAGGGACTGAAAGAGACAGGAGGGAACTGGGGGGTCACTGGGAGGCACTGGGAGGGGATTAAGGGAACTGGGAAGAACTGGGGGCACTGGGAGGGGATCGGGATATACTGGGGGGCACTGGGAGGGAGTGAGGGGGACTGGGAAGGGACAGGAGGGGACTGGGAGGGCACTGGGATATACTGGGGGCACTGGGGGTTACTGGGAGCACTGGGAGGGTTCCTGGTAGTTCCTTGGAGGCACTGGCTGTGTTAGAGCTTTGTACTGGTCCATACTGTTTCATACTGGTGCCTATGGATTCATACTGGTGCCTATGGATTCATACTGGTGCCTATGGATTCATACTGGTCCATACTGGTCTTTACTGGTGCAGCTGCGTGGGGGTGGAGGAGGAGGCGGCTGCCGACATCGACCTGTTCCACTGCCCGACCTGCGCCGTCCTACGCGGCCCCTCCGTCCGTGAGTCACCTATAGCGGCACCTATAGAGCCACCTATAGCGACACCTATAGAGGGACCCACAGCAGGTCCTATAGAGGAACCTACAGCGGGACCCATAGTGGGACCCAGAGCAACAACTATAGCAGGACCCATAGTGGGACCTGTAGGGTGATGTATAGGTGGACCCATAGCGGGAGCTATAGGGGGATGTATAGGTGGACCCATAGCGGGAGCTATAGAGGGATGTATAGGTGGACCCATGGTGGGAACTATAAGGGGATGTATAGGTGGACGTATAGGTAGACCCATAGCGGGACCTATAGGGGGATGTATAGGTAGACCCAGAGCGGAACCTACAGGGGGACGTATAGGTGGACCCAGAGCAGGACCTATAGGGAGATGTATAGGTAGACCCAGAGCAGGACCTATAGGGGGTTGTATGGGTGGACCCAGAGCAGTGCGTGTAGGGGGATATATAGGTGGGACCTATAGGGGGATGTATGGGTGGACCCAAAGCGGGACCTATAGGGGGACCCATAGCGGGGATTGGGGGGGCACTGGGAGTGCTCCCAGTGCCTCCCGCCTGGTGCCCTATAGACCCATATAGACCCAGGGCTGCTTCCCCTCTCTGGCCCCATATGGACCATAGGGGGCCGGGCTGGGGGTGTCTGGGGTACCTATGGGATCCATATGTTCCCCGCAGTGAAGCGGCGCCGGGGGCCCCCGAAGGAGGCGGAGCCAACACGCCCCGCCCGCACAGGCTCCGCCACTTCATCCGCGAGCTGCGCGGCCGCACCTTCCCCAGGTGAGACCTATAGGAACCGCACCTATAGGAACCTATAGGGGCCCTTGGGGATGTATGGCGGGGGGTTACGGGGCTATGGGGGCTCTCAGGGTTTTATAGGCGCGTTTATAGCACCTATAGGGGCTCTAATACCCACTGGATAACCATATAGATGTTTATTAACCCATGGTAGTATCTGTAAGAGTTGAGATATACGCCGTTTAACCTATTATAGGATCTATAGAACCTCAAATACCACCCAGAGAAACACATAGAGATCTCATTAATCCATTAGGGCATCTATAGGAGCTCAAATACCCACCAAAGGACCACACAGGGATCTCGTTAATCCATTATAGTATCTATAGGAGCTTCAAAAGCCACCGGAGGACCACGTAGGGGTGTTACTAACACCCTATAGCATCTATAGGAGCTTGAATGCGCACCAGAGAACCACATGGGAATCTCATTAACCCATTATAGTACCTATAGGAGCTCCAATACCCACCAGAGAACCATATAGGGACCTTATTAATCTATTATAGCGTCTATAGGAGCTTCAATACCCACCAGAGAACCGCATAGGGGTCTTATTAAGCTATTATAGCACCTATAGGAGCTCCAATACCACCAGAGGACCATATAGGGACTTTATTAATTTATTATAGCGTCTATAGGAGCTTCAATACCCACCAAAAAAACACATAGGGATGTTATTAAGCTATTATAGCATCTATAGGAAGTCCAATACCCACCAGAGGATCACATAGGGACCTTATTAATCTATTATAGCGTCTATAGGAGCTTCAATACCCACTAAAACACCACATAAAGATCTTATTAAGCTATTATAGCATCTATAGGAGCTTCAATACCCACCAGAGGACATCATAGGGATCTCATTAAGCCATTATAGCAGCTATAGAACCTCCCCAAAACCCCTGCAGATGCTATAGAACCTCCCCCCCCCCCCGCCTCCAATGTCCCTCCTAGACCTTGGGGGCTCTCTATACGTCCCCTATACGTTGCCCCTATAGTGCCGAGGAGATCCTGCTGCGGCCCAGCGGGTCCCAGCTCACGGTCGAGTACCTGGAGGAGAAAACGTTCAGCGTCCCCATCCTGGTGAACAAGAAAGACGGGCTGGGAATGACCCTCCCGCCCCCCAGCTTCACCCCCCGCGACGTGCAGCACTACGTGGGTGAGTTTGGGGCGAGAAACGGCCATTTCGGGGCTCCTGGGTGGCGTCTGTAGGAGCTTCACCTCCATCCCTGCTTCCCCGGGCCGCCATGGTGAGCGCTGAGGTGATTCTGGCGCCATTTGTTTCCTGAGGTGATTCTGGCGCCATTTTGACCCTGAGGTGATTCAGGCGCCGTCATTTTGAGGCAGTTTGGGGGTCGCTCTGTTTATCAATAATTCCCACATATGTTGCTTTTTGTACATTTTTCTCCATTATATCATGAATTGAGGCAAAACCCCCCAAATTGGTGCTCCTTGAGCTGTCATTTTGTCCCCTGAGGTGGTTTTGGTGCCATTTTGTTCCCTGAGGTGATTTTGGCGCCATTTTGCCCCTGAGGGGATTCAGGCGCCGCCATTTTGAGGCAGTTTGGGGGTCGCTCTGTTAATCAATAATTCCCACATCAGCCACTTCTTGTACATTTTTCTCCATTATATCATGAAATTGAGGCAAAAAAACCCAATATCGGTGCTCCTTGAGCTGTCATTTTGTTTCCTAAGGTGGTTTTGGCGCCATTTTGCCCCTGAGGTGATTCGGGCGCCGCCATTTTGAGGCAGTTTGGGGGTCGCTCTGTTAATCAATAATTCCCACAACAGCCGCTTTTTGTACATTTTTTTTCCGTTATATCGTGAAATCAAGGCTAAAAGCCCCAAAATTGGTTCCCGTGGGGCTACCATGTTGAGCCCTGAGGTGATTTTGGCGCCATTTTGCCCCTGAGGTGATTCAGGCGCCGCCATTTTGAGGCAGTTTGGGGGTTGCTCTGTTTATTAATAGTTACCACATCCGTCACTTTTTGTACATTATTCTCCTTTATATCACAAAATCAAGGCTAAAACCCCCCAAATCGGCGCTCCTCGGGCTGCCATTTTGTTCCCTGAGGTGGTTTTGGTGCCATTTTGTTCCCTGAGGTGATTCAGGCGCCGCCATTTTGAGGCAGTTTGGGGGTCTTTCCGTTTATCGATGATTCCCACATCAATCACTTTTTGTACATTTTTTTTCCCATTATATCATGAAATCGAGCCTAAAAGCCCCCAAACTGGTGCCTCTGGTGCTGCCATTTTGTTCCCTGAGGTGATTTTGGCGCCATTTTGCTTCTTGAGGTGATTTTGGCGCCATTTTGCTCCTTGAGGTGCTTCTGGCGCCATTTTGCTCCTTGAGGTGCTTCTGGCGCCATTTTGTTCCCTGAGGTGATTCTGGCGCCATTTTGCTCCCTGAGGTGCTTCTGGCGCCATTTTGTTCCCTGAGGTGATTCTGGCGCCATTTTGCTCCCTGAGGTGATTCTGGCGCCATTTTGCTTCTTGAGGTGCTTCTGGCGCCATTTTGTTCCCTGAGGTGCTTCTGGCGCCATTTTGCTCCCCGAGGTGCTTCTGGCGCCATTTTGCTCCCTGAGGTGCTTCTGGCGCCATTTTGTCCCCTGAGGTGCTTCTGGCGCCATTTTGCTCCCCGAGGTGATTCTGGCGCCATTTTGCTCCCTGAGGTGATTCAGGCGCCATGTTGTCCACTGAGGTGATTCTGGCGCCATGTTGTCCCCTGAAGTGATTCTGGCGCCATTTCGAGCCCCGAGTCTGTGACCCTATGGCTGATTCTATAGGGTTTGCGTTCCGTAGGGGGGGACAAGGTGATCGAGGTGATCGACGTGGGGCGCCAGGCCGGCTGCAGGATGACGCTGGGGGAGTTCGTCACCTACCTGGGGGGGACGCGCAGGGACCGGGTGCTCAACGTCATCAGCCTGGAGTTCTCCGACACACGGTGGGGCTCCCAGTATGGACCAGTATGGACCAGTGACCCTCCCAGTGTCACTGGTCTCCCCAGCCTGGGGACCCCCCATTAGAACCAGTGTCACCCCCCTCAGGGTCACTGTCACCCCCCTGGGGGCTTCCCAGTGTGTCCCAGTACAAACCAGTATGAACCAGTGACACCCCCGCCCCCCAACTCTAAGGGTCCCCCCCATTTTCAGGGACCCCTCCCCAATCTGGGGGTCACCCACAAGTCTGGGGGTCCCCTCCTTTTCCATAAACCCCCCAAATCTCTCTTCCTCCCCCTCCCCTCTCTCCCAGCCCCTTCTCCCCCATCCCCACCCCTCTGTCCCCAAATTGGGCTCCCCCCCATTTTCAATGACTCCCCCCCAACTCTAAGTGTCCCCCCCATTTTCAGGGACCCCTCCCCAATCTGGGGGTCCACCCCCAAATCTGAGGTCCCCCCCTTTTCCATAAACCCCCCAAATCTTCAGTCCCCCCCATCCCCTCTCTCCCAGCCCCTTCTCCCCCATCCCCCATCCCTCTGCCCCCAAATTGAGGTCCCCCCCATTTTCAGTGACTCCCCTCCAAATCTAAGTGTCCCCCCCATTTTCAGGGACCCCTTATAAATCTGGAGGTCCAACCTCAAGTCTGGGGGTCCCCCCCTTTTCCATAAACCCCCCAAATCTCTCTTCCCCCCCATCCCCTCTCTCCCAGCCCCTTCTCCCCCATCCCCACCCTCTACCCCACCCCTGCTGCTCCCAAACCTTTGGGGGCTCCCCCAACCCCATGGGGGGGTCCCCTAATTTCCGTGCCCCCCTCAATCCAGCCTCTCGAACCTGGTGGAGACCCCGCGCATCGTTCGCAAGCTGTCGTGGGTGGAGAACCTGTGGCCGGGGGAGTCGGCGCGCGAGCGGCCCAGCGTGCAGAAGTATTGCCTGATGGGCGCCCGCGACAGCTACACCGACTTCCACATCGACTTCGGGGCACCTCCGTCTGGTACCACGTGCTCAGGGTGGGTTTGGGGGGGATTCGGGGGATTTGGGGGGATTTGGGGGGTTATCGGGACTCGCGCATCGACCTCGGGGGCAGCTCCGTCTGGTACGTCGTCCTCAAGAGACAGGGATTTGGGGGCTGTGGGGGGGATTTGGGGGACTATGGGGTGGGTTTGGGGGGGATTTGGGGGGCTATGGGGTGTATAGAGGGTGTATAGGGGGGATTTGGGGGGATATGAGGGGATTTGGGGGGTTATCGGGACTCGCGCATCGACCTCGGGGGCAGCTCCGTTTAGTACGTCGTCCTCAAGAGACAGGGATTTGGGGGCTGTGGGGGGGATTTGGGGGCTATAGGGTGTATAGGGGGGATTTGGGGGCTATGGGTGTATAGAGGGTGTATAGGGGGGTTTGGGGGATTTGGGGGGAATTTGGAGGGTTATCGGGACTCGCACATCAACCTCGGGGGCAGCTCCGTCTGGTATGTTGTCCTCAAGATTCGGGGATTTGGGGGCTATGGGGGGATTTGGGGGACTATGGGGTGGGTTTGGGGGGGATTTGGGGGCTATAGGGTGTGCAGAGGAGTGTATGGGGGGATTTGGGGGGCTATGGGGTGGGTTTAGGGGGATTTGGGGTGCTATGGAGGAGTTATTGGGACTCGCACATCGACTTCAGGGCAGCTCCGTGTGGTACCTCGTCCTCAAGATACGGGGATTTGGGGCTATAGGGGGGATCTGGGGGGTATAGGGGGGATTTGGGGGACTATGGGGTGGGTTTGGGGGGGATTTGGGGGCTATAGGGTGTGCAGAGAGTGTATGGGGGGATTTGGGGGGCTATGGGGTGGGTTTAAGGGGAATTTGGGGCGCTATGGGATGTGCAGAGAGTGTATGGGGGGATTTGGGGGCTATGGGATGGGTTTAGGGGGGATTTGGGGGCTATAGGGTGTGCAGAGAGTGTATGGGGGATTTGGGGGGCTATGGGATGGGTTTAAGGGGGATTTGGGGGGCTATGGGGTTTCCAGAGGGTGTATAGTGGGGATTTGGGAGCTATGAGGTGGGTTTAAGGGGATTTGGGGGGCTATGGGGTGTCTATGGGGGGTTTAGGGGGGTTTGGGGGGCTATGTGGTGTGTAGAATGTATATGGGGGGCTACACCCCACACTGGCCCCACATCAGGGCAAGAAAATCTTCAATTTATTTGGTTTTTAGGGAGAAAACTTGGGGGTTTTGGGTGTTTTGGGGGGTTGTGTCACCTGGGGCGTTGCCCCCCACACCCGCCCCACATCTGCCCCACATCTGCCCCACATCTGCCCCACATCAGGGTGAGAAGATCTTCTACCTGGTGCGCCCCACGCCCGCCAACCTGTCTCTATTCGAGGCCTGGAGCAGCTCCCGCAATCAGGGGGAGCTGTTTTTTGGGGACCAGGTGGATCGGTGCTACCGCTGCCCCCTCCGCCAGGGCCAGACCCTCTTCATCCCCACCGGTACGTCTGGGGGGCCCCTCGACCCTCCCAAGCGTTTCCCTCCGTTACAGCACCAAATTGAGGCTAAAAACCCCAAAACTGGTTCGGTTGGTGCCGCCATTTTGAGCCCTGGGGGGATTTTGGCGCCATTTTGACCCTGAGGTGATTTTGGCGCCATTTTGACCCTGAGGTGATTCAGGCGCCGCCATTTTGAGGCAGTTTGGGGGTCGCTCTGTTAATCAGTAATTCCCACATCAGTTGCTCTTTGTGCAAACCTCAAATATTCCAACGTTCTTTAGCTTTAATTTCATGATGTAATGAAGGAAAAACCAAAATTGATTCCCCTGGTGCTGCCATTTTGAGCCCTGAGGTGATTCTGGCGCCATTTTGCCCCTGAGGTGATTCAGGCACCGCCATTTTGAGGCAGTTTGGGGGTCCCTCTGTTTATCAATAATTCCCACATCGGTGCTCTTTGTGCAGAACTCAGATATTCCAAATGCTTTTTAGCTTAATTTCATGATATAATGAAGGAAAAGCCAAAATTGGTTCCCTTGGTGCCGCCATTTTGTCCCCTGAGGGGATTTTGGCGCCATTTTGCCCCTGAGGTGATTCAGGCACCGCCATTTTGAGGCAGTTTGGGGGTCACTTTGTTAATCAATAATTCCCACATCAGTCTTTTTTGTGCATTTTCTTCCATTATATCATGAAATCGAGGACCCCAACCCACCCCCCCATTGATTCACCAGCCCTATATATTCCCTGCCCCATAGGTTGGACTAATCAGCCCTATATGTTCCCTGCCCCATAGGTTGGATTCACGCTGTCCTGACGCCCGTCGACTGTTTGGCTTTCGGGGGGAATTTTTTGCACAGTCTCAATATGAGATGCAGCTCAAGTAGGTGGAGTTTTGATGCTTTTGGGGCATTTTGGGGGGATTTGGGGGTTTTTGGGGGGTGTTGGGAGGGGGTTTTGGGGGCATTCAGGCCCTTCAGCATGAATCATTTTGCACAGTCTCAATATCGAGATGCAGCTCAAGTGGGTGAGAGTTTTGATGCTTTTGGGGGCATTTTGGAGGGATTTGGTGGAATTTTGGGAGGATTTTGTTGGCAATTGGGGCATTTGGGGTGTTTTGTGGGGGATTTGGGGAGATTTTAGGGGAATTTGGGGCCTTCAGAGTGAATTTTTTGCACAGTCTCAGTATCAAGATGCAGCTCAAGTGGGTGGAATTTTGATGGGTTTTGGAGCATTTTGGGGGGACTTGGGACAATTTGGGGGTTTTGGGGAAATTAGGCTGATTTGGGGAGTTTTGTGGGGGATTTGAGGAGATTTTAGGGGAATTTTGGGCCTTCAGGGTGAATTTTTTCCACAGTGTCAATGTCGAGATGCAGCTCAAGTGTGGGGGGGTTGATGCTTCTTGGGCATTTTGGGTGGAAATTTGGGGGGATTTGGGGGTTTTGGGGTGTCGGGAAGGGATTTTTGGGGGTTTTTGCAGTGCTGGGGGGTCCCCAATATTGCCACCCCTCCATTTTTAGGGCGTACGAGCTGGAGCGACGTCTGAGCACGGCGGAAAACTTCAAATTTCCCAATTTCGAGACGATTTGTTGGTACGTGGGGAGGCACCTGCTGGACACGTTCCGAGGTGGGTCCCCAAATTCTGGGGGGGGGGCTTTGGGGGTCACAACCCCATTTTGGGGCATCCTAGACCCATTTTGGGGGTCCCAACCCCAATTTTGAGAGTCTTTAGGGGGGTATTTTGGGGTCCCGGGGTGAATTTTGGGGGGTCCCAGCCCCATTTTTGGGGCTTCCTGTCCCCATTTCTGGGATCCCAGCCCCATATTGGGGGTTCCCATCACCATTTTTGGGGTCACAGCCCCATTTTGGGGGGGGGGTCATGTCCCCATATTTAGGGATCCCAGGTGGAAGTTTGGGGTCCTGGGTGGGTGGGTTTAGGGGGATTTTGGTTTTCTTGGGGGTGGGGGGGGGGGTCCCAGCCACATTTTGGGGGTTCCTGTCCCCATTTTTGGGGGTCCTGTGTGGCTTTTGGGGGTCCCAGGAGCGATTTTGGGGTCCTGGGGGGGTGTATTTATGTCAATTTTGGGATCCCCCCTCATTTTATGGTTATTTTGGGGGTCCCCCCTCATTTTATGGTTCATTCACTATCTCACATCCCCCCCATTTTATGGGTCCCCTACAACCCCACCCCCCATTACCCCCCTTATTCTCTCCAGGGGGGGTCCCCAAATCATTCCCCACCTCAGGGGGGTCCCCAAAATGTTGGGGTCCCCCTAAAACCCCCCCAAAAAACCTTCCCCCCCCCCCAAGGCCTGCGGGAGAACCGACGGCACCCGGCGGCCTATTTGGTACATGGGGCCAAGGCCTTGGTGGCCGCGTTCCGGGCCTGGACCCGAAAAGAGGTACCGGGGGGGTCCCCAACATTTGGGAGGGGTCCCCCACATTTTGGGGGGGGGTCCCTTAATGTTTTGCGGCGTTTTCGGGCATATTTTGGAGGGTTTATGGGGAGATTTTGGGAGGTTACAGAGCGAATAGTGAGGGGATATAGTGGATTTTTGGGGGGGTGATGGTATTTTTTGGGAGGGTTCCCCCACATTTTGGAGGGGCCCCCACACTTTGGGAGGGGTCCCCCACATTTTGGGGGATCCCTGAATTTTTTGGGGGGGGCGTTTGGAGGGTTATGGGGGGACTTTGGGGGGTTACAGGGGGAAGAATGGGGGGATATAGTGGATTTTAGGGGGGTGTGATGGTAATTTTTTGGGGGGGTCCCCAACATTTCGGGGGGGCGCAGGTGGGTGGAGTGGGTTTTAAATGGGGGTCTCCCCAATATTTTTGACACCCCCCCCCAAAATGTGAAGGTTTTGGGGGAGCACGAACACGAGATCCCCGAAACTGTCCGGCCTGGGCAGCTGGTCCGGGAACTGGGAAGGAGATTCGGCTGGTGGAGGTAACTGGGAGGAACTGGGGGCACTGGGATGGGGTGAGGGGCACTGGGAGGGAACTGGGAGGAACTGGGAGTACTGGAGGGACTGGGATGGAATTGGGGGGGACTGGGAGACACTGGGGGGGACTGGGAGGGACTGGGAGGGAACTGGGAGGCACTGGGGGGGACCGGGATGGGGTGAAGGGGACTGGGATGAATTGGGGGAAACTGGGAGACACTGGGGGGGACTGGGAGGGAACTGGGGGGAACTGGGAGGGACTGGGATGGGGTGAAGGGGACTGGGATGGAATTGGGGGACTAGGAGGCACTGGGGGGTCCTGGGATGGGTGAGGGGGACTGGGATGGAATTGGGGGGAACTGGGAGACAGTGGGAGGGACTGGGAGGGAACTGGGAAGCACTGGGAGGAACTGGGGGGGACTGGGATGGGGGTGAGGGGGACTAGGATGGAATTGGGGGGAACTGGGAGACACTGGGAGGGAACTGGGAGGCACTTGGTGGGAGCTGGGATGGAATTGGGGGGAACTGGGAGACACTGGTGGGGACTGGGATGGAACTGGGAGGCACTGCGAGGGGACTGGGATGGAATTGGGGGGGGACTGGGAGGCACTGGGGGGGTCCTGGGATGGAGTGAGAGGGACTGGGATGGAATTGGGGGGAACTGGGAGACACTGGGGGGGACTGGGATGGAACTGGGAGGTACTGGAAGGGTCACTGGGAGGAACTGGGAGTTACTGGGGGAGCTTTGGGGTCACTGGGAGTTACTGGGAGTTACTGGTTTCCCCCAGGAGCTGTTCCAGCAAAGCGCCGGGAAGTCGGGCTCCCCCTACGGGCCCCCCCGGGGGGTCCCACATCCCCCCCAAAAAAAGGGGGGACCCCGAAACCCCCTCCCCACCCCCCACCCTCCCCCCGCCGAGGGGGGGACCCCAAAAAAGCGCCCCCTGGAGGATGATGAGGAGGTGAGACGTTAGTTTCTTCTTTTGAGGGGGTGTGTAGATTTTGGGGGACCCCCCCCTTGAAATTTTGGGGTGTCCCCCTCTCCAGGGTGACCCCCCCAGTTCCAGTGCCGAGGAGACGGAGGCGGATTCTGAGGGGGACCCCGAAATCCTGCTGCCCAATGGGGGCGCACGGTGAGTGGGGGGGAGATTTGGGGGGTCCCAGAGGGATTTTTGGGGGGCCCCACAGGGGATTTTGGGGGGGAGTTGGGATTGGGGGGTCCCAGAGGGGTTTTGGGGGTCTGGGGGGGGTTTGGGGATGTTGGGGGTACTTGGGGGTTTTGGGGGTCCCAGAGGGATTTTGGGAGTCGGGGGGGGGGGGGTTCTATTGGGGGGGGTGGAATGGGAGATTGGGGGTGTCCCAAAGGGGTTTGGAGCCAATTTGGGGGGTCCTGGGTGGATTTTGGGGTCCTCCATGACCCCCCCCCTTTCCCCCCCAGCCCCCAGCGGCTCCAGCCTGGGGGGGGTCGATTTTGGGGTTCCCGCCCCCCCCCATCCCCCCCCCTCATCCCCCTCCAGCCCCCCCTTGGACCCCGAAGATTCAGAGGGGGAGGAGCTACAGATCGACGAGACCCCCCCCAGGAGACCCCCCCGGAGACCCCCCCGTGAGTGGGAACCCCCCAAAATACCCCCCTGAACCCCAAAATACCCCAAATCCCCCCCCAACCCACTTTTAACCCCCTCCTACCCCCCCAATTTTATTATGGGGAGGGCTGGGGTTTCCCCCACCTTGTGCCCCCCCCCCCCTAAATTTTTGGGGTGCCCCCCCAGGGCTCCCCGAAAACTCCCCCGCGCCAAACCCTGTTCCGACCCCCACCGGGTGCGTGAGCCGGGGGGAGGTGGAGTTCGATATCGAGGTACGGGGGGCAAATTTGGGGGGCTGGGGGTTTTGGGGGGCTGGGGGGGTCCATGAGGGTTTGGGGGGGTCCCAGAGGGTTTTGGGGGGCCCTGGGGGTGTTTTTTGGGGGGATTTTGGGGGTGTGTTTTGGGGGGTGATTGAGAGGATTTGGGCAGCAATTGGGGGGATTTTGGGGGTGTTTTGGGAGAGTCCCAGTTATATTTTAGGATCGGGGGGGGGGTGTGCAGAGGGGTTGGGGGAGTCCCCGGGGGTGTCCAATTTTGGGGTTCACTCCGGGTGGGGGGGGTGTCAGATTTTTGGGTCCCCACCCAGGACACTTGAACAACAATGAAATGGGAGGGGATGGGGGTTTTTGGGGGGGATTTGGGGGTTTTTGGGGGGGGTTTTGAGAGGCGCAGGGAGGGTCGGGGGGTTCCTGGGGGGGTCAGATTTTGGGGTGTCCCCCCCCCCAGGAGGATTATACGACGGAGGAAGAGGAGGTGGGGGGCGGCAGCGCCGCGGGGCTGCTGGACCTGCTGAAGGCCAGTCGGCAAGTGGGGGGCGGCGAGTACCCCCAGATCGGGTGAGGGGGGGGGCACGGGGTTTGGGAGGGGGGTCCCCGAGGTGGGGGGGTGGGGGGGGGTGGGGGTGGGGGGGGTCCCCAAGATGTATGTGGGGGTCTGGGGTTTATTTTGAGAGGGGCTTGAGGGAGTTTTGGGGGGATTTGGGAGGGGGGGTTTTAAGGGTTTTGGGGGGTGTTCCTGTTTATTTTGGGGGGGACCCCAGGGGGTGGGGGGGGACTGTGTTTATTTTGGGGGGGGTCTGGGGGGGGGTTTTGGGGGGGTCCCCAGAGGGTGGGGAAGGGGGATTTGGGGGGGGAGGGCTAAGGGTTTGGGAGGGGTCTTTGGGGGTCCCTGGAGGGAATTTGGGGGGGGCTGGGAGTTTTTGGGGGTCCCTCGGTGGGGGGGCTCTGGGGTTTTGGGGGGGGGGGGGTGTTTTGTAGGTAGGGGGATTTTGAGGGGGGGCTGGAGGTTTGGGGGCCTCCTGTTGCCTCAGAATAATTAAGGGAAGGCTGTAAATTTTGGGGGGGGGCAGGGGGGGGGTGTCTAATTTTAACAGGGGGGGTTCACCCAAATTTTGAACCCCCCAAATTTTGAACCCGCCCCAATTTCCCCCCTCAGCGAGGCCCCCCCCGCGTCCCCCAGCACCCGCGAAGCCATCCAGCATGGCCAACCTCCCCGCCGGGACCCCCCCTTTTTTTGGGGGTCCCCCCAGCGACCGCGGCCCCCCCGCAATTCCGGGGGGGGGACCCCGAAGCACCGACAGCGACGACGAAGCTTCTTTAGACGAACAAGACACTTTGGGGGCTTGTTTTAAAGACGCCGAATACAGTGAGTGGAGTTTTAGGGGGTGGGGGGGGTCCCCAAAAATGTGACACCCCCCCGTGAACCCCTTTTTTTATCTGCCCCCCCCAGTTTATCCATCGTTGGAGTCGGATGAGGACGATCCGGCCCTAAAATCGCTCCCCAAAAAGAAGAAGGTCACTGATGACGCACCCTGGAGCCCCAAAGGTTGGGGTGGGGGACCCCGATATTTTGGGGGGGCACCTTAATATTTGGAGGGGGGGAGGATGGGGAGGGGTTTTGGGGGGTACTTGGGGGGGATGTGTCTTGGTTTTGGGGTCCCTAGGGGTGCAGGGGGTTACTGGAGGGGGTTGGGGGGATCCCCAATGTTTTGGGGTCCCTAGGGGTGTAGGGGGTTATTGGGGGGGTTTGGGGGGTACCCAATGTTTTGGGGTCCCTAGGGGTGTAGGGGGTTATTGAGGGGGGCTTGGGGGGATCCCCAATGTTTTGGGGTCCCTAGGGGTGTAGGGGGTTATTGGGGGGGGTTTGGGGAGTCCCCAATGTTTTGGGGTCCCTAGGGGTGTAGGGGGTTATTGAGGGGGGTTTGGGGGGGGTCCTCAGGGATTTAGGGGGGCTGAGGGTTTTAGGGGTGGCTGGGAAGGAAATTTGGGGATTCCCAAAGATTTTGGGGGGTATTTGAGGGGGGGCTGAAACTTTTGGGGGTCCCTGATTGGGGGGCGGGGGGGGTGAGGGTTTTTTGGGGGGGTCCCCAGGGAATTTGGGGGGGCTGAGGGTTTTGGGGGGAGCTGGGTCTTGGTTTTGGGGGTCCCCAAAAATTGAGGCAGGCTGGGGGTTTTGGGGGTTCCCAGGGATTTTGGGGGACATTTTGGGGGGATGAGTTTTTGGGGGGGAGTCCCCAAAGATTTTTGGGGGTCATTTGAAAGGAGGTTGGAGCTTTGGGGGGGTCCCCAGGGGTTTTTGGGGGGCTGGGGGGGTTTGAAGGCGAATTTAGGTTAGGGGACATTTGAGGGGGGCTGAATTTTATGTAACCCCAGAACCTTGATCTTCCCCCCCCCCCAAAATACTTTTGGGAGTCCCCCAAATCGGGGTGTCCCCCCATTTTTTGGGGTGCCCCCCCATGAGTGTTCCCCCCCCCCGTTTTGGCAGCGCGCGTGACCCCCACGCTGCCCCGGCAGAGCCGCCCGGTGCGCGAGGGGACGCGGGTGGCGTCCGTGGAGACCGGGCTGGCGGCCGCTGCCGCCAAACTGGCCCAACTGGTGAGCACTGGGGGGAACTGGGATGGACTGGGGAGCACTGGGAGGGAACTGGGGGCACTGGGAGGGAGTCACTGGGGGGACTGGGATGGACTGGGGAGCACTGGGAGGGAACTGGGGGCACTGGGAGGGAGTGGGGGGGACTGGGATGGACTGGGAGGGAACTGGGAGAGGACTGGGAAGCACTGGGAGGGAACTGGGAAGCACTGGGAGGGAACTGGGGGGGACTGGGAAGCACTGGGAGGGAACTGGGGGCACTGGGAGGGAACTTGAGGGGACTGGGAAGCACTGGGAGGGACTGGGAGGGAACTGGGGGCACTGAGAGGGAGTTGGGGGGACTGGGAAGCACTGGGAGGGAACTGGGAAGCACTGGGAGGGAACTGGGGGCACTGGGAGGGAACTAGAAGGGACTGGGAGGTACTGGGGAAGCTTTGGGGGTTACTGGGAGTTACTGGGGGAACTTTGGGGTTAGTGGGAGGTACCGGGGGAACTTTGGGGTCACTGGGAGTTACTGGGGGTCACTGGGAGTTACTGGGGAAACTTTGGGGGTCCCTGGGAGTTACTGGAGGGAGCTTTGGGGGTTACTGGGAGTCACTGGGAGTTACTGGGGGAGCTTTGGGGGTCACTGGGAGTTACTGGGGAAGCTTTGGGGGTTACTGGGAGTCACTGGGAAGCTTTGGGGGTTACTGGGGGTTACTGGGGGGAGCTTTGGGGGTCACTGGGAGTTACTGGGGGGAACTTTGGGGGTCACTGTGGGGTTTTGGGGTTCAGGGTGGATTTGGAGGTGCGGGGGGGTGGTTCGGGGGAGTTTTGAGTGGTGGTTTGGGGCTATTCAAAGGGTTTTTTGGGGGGGGTCGGGGGCTTTTTGGGGTGTCCTAAAGGTTGTATTTTTGGGGTGTCCCCCCCCTCCCAGGAGCACCGGAAGCTGCAGCGGCGAAAGGGTCCGGCCAAGCGCCGCCCACCCCCGTCCCCCCCATCGCCCCCCCCCGAGGAGGATGAGGAGGACGAAGAGGATGAAGACGAAGAGGACGACCCCCCCCAACCCCAGGGGGACCCCGAAACGGCGCTTGGCGGGGGGGGGAATAGGGGAAGGGGACGCAGACCCCCCCCCGCCCCAAGAACCCCCTTACCCCCCCAGTTTGGCGGATCACGAGTACACGGCCCGTCCCGCGGGGGGTGCCGGGGGGGGCGGGCGGGGGGGGCGGGACCCCCGTTTTTGGAGTGACCCGTGCGCCCACCCCCATGGCCCCCGGCGTGTTCCTCAACCAGCGCCGCCCCCCCCACGCCACGCCCACCGCCGCCCAGGGTAAGTTTGGAGGGGGTGGGGATTTTTAGGGTGTGCACCCCACACCCTAAAATAACCCAAAATTGACGGAAAACCCCGTTTTTTGCAGGAAAACGCCCCAAAAAGGGCCTGGCCACGGCCAAGCAGCGCCTGGGCAGGATCCTCAAGATCCATCGCAACGGGAAGCTGTTGCTTTAAGGAGGGGGTGTGGCCGTGCCAGGCCACGCCCCATGGAGGCGTGGCTTGATACACTCCACGCCCCCTTCCCATTCCCTTGACTTGACATGCTGCGGGGAGGGGGCGTGGCTAAGCGAAACCACGCCCCCAAACGGTTCAGCCCCGCAGGGGGCGGAGTTTGCTGAAGGCCACGCCCCCACCGCAACGAGCTCCTCAGGGAGAGGGCGTGGCCAAAAGTTGCGCCCTCAAGGGGAGGAGCTGCCGCCAGGCCACGCCCACCCCCGGGATGCTTGTCCCTGCGGCTTCTCATTGGCTGCCGCCACACCGGAGGGGGCGGGACTTTCTCTCCCATTGGTTGCTGTGAAGAGAGTAGGCGATTGGGGGAGCCCCTGGACTGGAGAAGGGGCGGAGCTTCCTCTGATTGGTCCTCCATGGAGGGTTTGTTTTTTTTTTAACCCCCCCCCCAAGTCTTCAGGTTGATTGGCAGGGGGCGGGGCCGCTTCCCATTGGCTGCCTCCCCGGGTTTGTAGGCGTGTCCAGAGGCCGCGTTCCCGCCCCCACTTTTGTATTTGTTAGAATAATAAACACAAAAAAGAGATAAAAAGCCCAAATTTACTGATAATTAAGAAGGGACCCAGGCGTCCGAGGGGAGTCACGTGACCGCCATCAACACTCTCCCGCCGACTCTCGCGAGAGTTCACTCCCTCAGCCGCCGAACTCTCGCGAGAGTTCACTCCCTCAG